>NC_056729.1:803691996-803711996 GCF_019279795.1 Protopterus annectens
GTTAACTCTACTATTCATATGGTCTGGGCCTGACTGCTGTATTATCTGATGTGCATTTATAACAGTGGTAATAATACTCGTAATATGCAGAATCATTAATAATAATGCGTGACTTCTCTTCAGACTGTATGAAGTGTGAGTTGATTAAGATATTCCGATTCTGTTTTACATATAACTCTGTACAGGCAGCTGCTACAAGACTGATGACTTGCACTAGTTTATAATAAAGTGCATAACAGCAAGTGACCATAAAAGTGACAAAAAGGATAAAGGACTGAGTACAGTCCAGGTGACTCAGGTTTAACTAGCAGCTCAGGTGTCTGATGATCCAGGTACAGAGAATAGACATGCCATCTAGAGTAAGACACTGTTTCTCACCTAGCTTACTCCGATACTCTAAGCCTTGGCTAAAGACAAATGCTTGTCATGATGCCGACAACTTTTACTAGAAAGATATGTGCATGGCTAGCTATGTCGGTGATGATAGACCCTGTCAGTGAATACAGACATGCATTATAGAACATTGTTGGTGCTCGTGATGAGGCAAGTACTCCCATCAGTGTAACACAGGCAATGAAAGCAAAAAAATTAGGAAAGCTATCATTGCTGGGATACCAGAAAAGCACAAAGCACCCTTGTTCACCTGAATGACAGACACACACTAATGGGTTTATCTGGTTATATGGAGGTTTGATAGTTGGCAGACACATGGGCAACATGACATAAGTAATTAACTGGGCGTGAGTAATGCTACAGCACTTTGCATGATACTGTGAAATATATTATATTGCATTAACTCATAGTTAAATTAACATGCTTGAAAGAGTGGGATGATGATCTAGGTGGTCAGGGGGGTTATGTCCATGGTATTCAGCCATCCTTACATGGACATAAAGTGACAGTTGCATTCCTGCCATGTTGAATTGTAAAAAACCCTGGCCCCTTTTTTGAACATGGTTGCTAATTTTCTGACAGACTGATACAAGATGCTGTGGTAACCATGAAAAAAGCCTTGTGTTATAATAAGAAACATAATTCAGTCCTTCTGGTCAGGTGAAGAAAGAACCTGCACTCCGTATGTTACAGAATCGTGTATTTCATGCTATGTTACAAACACGCCTTTCATAGCACTGTTTATTAATTTGGTTCTGTCTTTTTTTTCTGGAACTTGGCACTGATGCTTTATGGAAGATTTATTTGCATGTCCATGGTGATTATTCTTTGTATACTTATAATCTGGGTCATCCATGAGGATTGAAAATGCCTTTGGTTCAGGACATGTAGATGCAAATGGAAAAAAAGTCAGATTCATTACATGGTTCCAGTTTCTTTTTGTGTGTGTGTGTGTGTGTGTGTGTGTGTGTAGGTTTTGTAACATAGTTGTAATTAACTGCTTCATTTCTAAAAGATATGAATTCTAATTGAAGACATTTTTATTTCGCTCTGGCATTGGTTTCTGTTCAATATAATTTAGAGGAGGGAAGTTTTTCTGTTAATTTAGGAATTAAATTAGACAGCCTTTGCTAACAGTGTATGTCATAAGATTGGAAACTGTCATGTCTGCAGCCTTGCTTTTAATAATCTGGTTTTATGAAACAATCAAGAATGAATTCTTACAGACTTGCTAAGCTTCATTGTTTGTAATTGCTGTTAATTAGCTTGAGGTGTAGTTGTGGAATCTTAATTATGTCAGTGCTCTTTTATAATTTTATAAGACTTTTATTATTTTGTTTTAAAAGTAGCACACATTACAATATTCCATAATGTTCAAGAGATGCGCATTCTAGTTGTGAACAACTTTTTTCCTGTAGGCTAATTAACAATGGCACATTAAAGTCTTCAATACTGGGGCCAAGGACTGAGAGAAGGAAAAATACCCTTGCAAAGCATGTTCTTTCCGTAGTCCACAGTTGTATTTTTCCTATTAGCTAGATAATAGCATAGCAAATTAAGAGGTACCCCACTGAGGGATGCAACATACAACTCCTGGTGAAATTCATTGAGATGGTTTCCAAAACAGTGGATGATGGCAAAATAGTTCACTGCCTGCCTTCAACTGGCCAAGGCATTTGACCCAATACCCCACATAGGCATTATTGACAAATTCAAGTGGTTGGGTATAAACCCTTCAGTCAACCATTGGATATCCAGCTATATCACAGACAGGACCCAGGAAGTTAGACTTGAGGAGTCCACTTCTGAAAAGAGGCCAGTTACAAGTGGAGTCCCTCAGAGATTGGTCCTGTGACCTTTCCTTTTTGGCATTTACTTCACTGAAGTCAAGGTCGATGTCAGGGGCCTCTGGCTGACTAAATTTGCTGATGATTGCAAATTAGGAGCAGTCATAGAATCCTTCACTGAGAGAAATATTCTCCAGGAATGGCTAACACAGACATATAGCTTGTGTCAGATCCATGGACTAAAACTAAATGCCAAGAAGCACATAGTAGTATCCTTTGGGAAGTTATCTCCCCCTGGTAACTATCACAATAACCACTCACCCCTAAGGGTCAACCCCAGTAGGTAGGGACTTGGAGACATATGACAGTATTCTAGCCTTTGACCATCATGTGTCTACAGCAGGGAAGAAATTATTTTATGTTATATAACCTATAAGCAAAGTTATGGCATATAGGTCCAAGGACATCACTGTACACTGTATTCAGCATTCCTCAGACCTATTATTGAGTACAGTGCTCCCTTTAGTATGTACGTAACCAGGCATGTCCAGCAACTGGAATGTCCACAGATGTTCCTCATTGCAAGGATATAAGGTATAAGTAACATGTCCTATGCAGACTGCCTCCAAGCCCTATCTCTGTATTCTGTCTCCTACAAGCTGTTGAGGGAAGATCTATTCTGGGCATATTAATCATTGTCAGACCCCACCCTTATTTACCTCCTGCATATGCACAAAACAAACAGGACTAGAGTTTCCCGTTCTAAAGACTTAAACATTGCCTGTGATATAAATAGGATGTGCAGGAGAGATAGGTACGTATCCCTGTGAATGCACCTTCTCTAGAACAGGCTCCCCATCTGTATGAAACAGATTTCTTTCCTAACCAAATTCAAGTTTAAGAGGAATTTCATCCCTGGTTTGGCACTTATGTCTCTAATGGACACAGGCAGCCTATAAATGGTTCATCTCCCAGGTCCATTATTGCTTTTATCAATGGTACCAGAAGTTGTCAGAGATTTGGGATGCATGGGTAGGCCTAAAAAGTCCCCAGCGGTCATTAGACTAATACACACCTATGACCTTATGAACCTTCCATGGAAACTGACAGTCTTTGCTATCCAAAAGTTTAACCTGGTCAGAATAAGTAGCTGTATAATTCTGCTGATACCTTTATAGTACCATATTGTGAAGAGAGAGAGGATAAGAAAAAACTATGAAGTACATGAAAACTTACATTTGGGGAGCTGCTGGCAATTAAAATCCTCATGAAGACTGTGATTCTTGAACATCAACTGAATGTTATTATCAGAAATAAGAGCAATCATCTTTATTCAGACAACAGTGACTCACTTGTGCTAATCTCTTGAAGACCATTTAACAGCATGATTCATTTTCCTACATTTAAGTTCATGAGTCTTTACTTAAAATTGACCCACCATCCAACCCCACAGTGATCAGTTTTACAAGTTATAATAAATGAGACAAATACATGATACTGATTGTGCATCATTAAAACATTGTCATATCACCAAAGTTTAACTTTTTTTTACTCTAACTCCTCAATTTAATGTCATTCGCTTTATTTCTCCCTCTTCATTCTCCTTTACACACCTCTAGGGTTGCTTACTTCTAATGTCTAAAATCTTTTGAAAACGTTTGCACACATTATACATTAATACACTTTTTTAACTTTATATTCATAGCATAATTCTACCATTGTATTGTATTTACTGTTACTTTCGTGTTATGCAACTTTTGTATTCTTTTTATGCCTGGTCATTTTATTGACCCTGGGACTGAGACTGAAATTTCTCAAAATTGCTCAATGCACTACCCCGGTAAACAAATTCACAAAAACAAAGAAACAAACAAGTAAATGTTAAGTCAGAAGTGTTTAAAAATCTAAAGACGAATATATGTTATAGGACACTATAGACCTCCAAATGATAACATGGAAATATAGTTGAGTTTTAGGTCTAAAACTTAAGGAAAATGTATTGGTGCATTCAGTCTAGAAACAGATTTGTAACATGTTGTTTGTTTGAATCAGTGATGGATTGTTTAAAACTTTGGTTATTCAGTCCTTGTCAGGTAGAAATGACAATATCTGGGGATTAATAATTTTTATTGAAGAGTCTAAAATCTTCAGTTAAAATGGTGTCACTAAACACATGTGTCTTGATTGGCAAAAATATTTTAATTAAAAAATAATAGCTATAACAGCCCTTTCAGTATGAAATATCTTCAAATCAAAATGCTTTATTTTTTCTGAGGTTTGGTGATTTCAGATATTATTCCTTTAATAAATATAGATTATATTCTTTGTGAGCCTGTATTTTCATTTAAAGGACAGTTTGAAAACATGACATGCATACAACTGTTTTAAATCCTTAAGTGGTCAGTATTAGTGGACTTTCAATATAATTGATCGTACATGTGACCTTCTGGAATGTGAGTTATCAATGTGAAACTGAATTAGTAAGGTGAGTCCCTAAGCAAACAACTCAAAATCATGGCTGAGCACCAGCAAAATAGCCTGCATTCTCTCTAAATTCATATCCTTATACTCTCTGTGATCCATTTTCACAAAATAATTAAAGGTAAAGAAGCCAAAACTAGTTGCAGATGACCTTTAAAGGACCATATTATTTATAAAGGAAATAATGATTCTCGACTGGCTCCATGCATATCTCCAGAATGCCATAGTTTAAGCAGAGCAATATGATTTTTGACTTCAGACTTAGCCTTGTTCTTCCAGGAAATACAGATTTTCTTAATGATTTGAGACAACTTTATTTGAACATACATTAATAAATAAGCAAACCATTACAAACATATGTCTGACTCTTTATGACACTGTGCCATGATTTGTAGAAACCATTTCTGTGATTTTGAAATCTCAGGGGATAATAGATATGGTTACTTTAGAGTCCAGTCGCAAGTATGGATGAGAGAATTCAACCAAATATTGATCACAGTAGAATGCCTTTAATACCTTATTGAAAACTTTTTGCTATTGCCCTTGGGATTTTAACATGTTGTGCACTCCTCAGTAATTTTTACTTATGTAAACAAACACACACTTAGAAAGTGAATACCAGTCTTAGAGGATATAGAGTATACAGAACTGCAGTACAGTTTAATTACCATACCCGAATGTGCAGAAGTTTTGGTGATTTATGGGTATGTGTGGAGAACAAACTAGTGCTGCCATTTGCAATAATCAAGTACCATAGCTCAGTAGAGTAACTTGATCTACCGGCATTCCTTCTCTGGCTTAAGATGAGATCTGTTACCAGCTGATAGTATTGCACTTTTCAAGCTGTTGTTTGAGAATGACACACTGAAGTGATACTTTGTTGAAAACATCGATGCAAAGTATAGTTTTGGGAAGTGTATGATGTAAGGCATTCTTGAGGATTATAATTAAATGTCACACGTTTAAAATTAATGAATTTTACTTCTCATCCCTGATTTTGTCTTATATTTTTTTCCTGTCACTCATAAAACATCTGATTTTCTACTAAAATCATTGAAAATTACGGTAACTCAGTCAGTAATGTGAGACAATAGAGTTTCATGATTCTTATTCAGAAAATGTACAATAAAGCAAACATATTGTTAAGTTTTAAGTGAATTAGTGTAATATTTAAAAATTGTTCCTAATGTTGGTCTTATTTCTGTTTCTTGAGCAAAGAAGTTGAGAGCTAATTACACTGTTGTTTACATTTGAATGTTATGTTCGGATGGTTCATATTTGAGTTGTGAGTCTGTAAATATTGAAGTAAAAGTGCATGTTTTCCATTAAATAGGGTACCTGTGTCAGTACTCTTGGTGTGATTATGTTTGTGGATGTCTTTTATTCCAGATGGTGGCATGTCTCTTTTTTATCTCTTGCACAACCCAAATAGTGGACGTGGCTGTGGTTGTACTCTCATTGCTTGCCTTCTTCCTCTTCTTTGTCTGTGTTTGTATTGTGCATCTGAATGCTATGGTTTTGTCTGTTGCCTTTGATTTAATTACATATTTTTCTTTTGTTTCAGGGCATTCTGTTGCTATTTACGCTAAGGTATCCCTGCCAAGCTCTCTAAAGAGCATTTATTCTGGGAACATTGAATGACTCAGTGCTGAAATGACCTGATACATTACAAGCAGAGATGAGTGTTTTCCCTGTGTGTTTTTTTTTTTAACCAGGCAATGCTAAATTTATTTTTGCACATTTACCCTCCTACATTTTATCAGCCTCACTCCTCAGGACTACCAAGTGATAGTACTCCCTAAAAAAATAATTAATGTATGCAGCCACTCCAAGAATTAATTATTAATGTAGACTTCCCAAAGCAAGAAGGTTCTTCCAAGAGTCATCTTTATCAACATTACACTCCCTTAACACAACATTTCCCCTTCATTACAGCAGATGACATTAGAAGCATAGTGCGTAAATCAAATAATGTCCAGTCATTTATGGTGTTAGCAGCTGTACTGCACTGCACAACTGTTTTATTTAATGCACTATTTTATTTAAACTGAGCCTTACTTTGTAATCTGAGATGTGCCTTAGACAGAATCACACACTTATTCTGCCCTTTCATTTCTTTTTTACACATCATCTTTAGAAAACACCCAGTTTCTTTTTCACATATTTTTTTTTCAAATGGCAGCAATGTACTTACTGTATTTGCGTGTGTAGTTATATATGCTTTTTTCTTTCCACTGACTAAAGTATTTTGCAATAAAACATTTTTTTTTCTGCTGACTGTAGAATTTTGTTTTAAAATTGTTGTTCAGTGCTAAGATCTTGTATGCTTTGGAAATAAGGATGAGTAACAATATTCTCCTGTTTTAAATGTGTTATCAATACTAGTCCTTCAACAGCTAGCATTGTAATTGTATCTTACTTATTGTTCTTTGAAAATGTTCATGTCCTCCACTTTCCATACTATGAACATTTGAAAGTAATATGAATAACCTCCCCCCAAAAAAATCTGTTATACTTTTGTGGATAGTACAAATGACTGCCATTTTGGAATTGCATAAATACCAACATTTTAGTGTTCATCTGCCAGTACTTCTGAGTAAAATATAGATAAGGAATTATTACATAATGGGCTCCATGTGGTAGGTTATTAGAGTACTTTGGAAGATATGGATATGTCTGTCTTATGACACACAACTTAATTCATGGGCTTATACTGATGATCTTTGCTTATTTATAAAGACTAATATGCTGGTAAGAAAAGATCATGGGCATATCTCATAGGTTACTAGTCTAATGGCCTTTACAAGCCTAGCTGTGTAAAAATCCTTATTGACCATAGCCTCATGGTTGATAAGGTGATTCTGTGATCAGCACCAACTGCCCCTGTCCATGAGGGACATAGGTGCCACCCCCTGGGTGAATTTATGGTCACCCATCCAGTTGTCAAGGTTGCACGTAAATAGGGTCATTGAGGAGCTCTGCTTCACATGGAATGGGAACTTATTCCAGAGGAGTGGCAATCTCTGGGAGATAGATCTGTCTCTCCAACATGTTCTGTTAATGATACAGGCTAGGTTGAGATCCCTGGATGAAGTGATTCTTGTCCCATTTGATTTGCAGATTCCCAGTATTTTCATTAGGCGGGGCCAGAGACTGCTGTTTAGGCTAGGCACAGGTTGCCTCTCAGCAGCCTGTATGATACTCAGTACAGTGACAGGGCTTTCAGTCTTTCCATTTAAGTCATGTTTTGCAGGCTCTGAATTCTCTTGTTTAGAAACCTCTGTGGTCTCTCCAGTTGCTCCAGGTGTCTGGTGAGGTACATACAGAAGGTTGCATTGTACTCAATTAGTGGTCTGATAATGGTCAAGTAGAGCAGAGTTATAATCTCCCTATTCTTGGATGTGATGCCATTATTTATGAGATGTGCAATGTTGAATGCTTTTAATACTACTATGGGCACATGGTGTTCGAAGTTTAGATAGATATCAACCTTTGTTCCCAAGTCTCACACCATTGAGTTTGAGCTTAGAGGGGTGCTGTCTATAGCATACTTAGCTGGGGTGACTTCTTTGCCAAAGGGCATAATGAAGCATTTTTTGCTTTAAGTTTTAGTTTGTGACTTTGGCACCAATCATTTGTCTGTGTCAGCCCTTTCTGTTATATGTTAACATTGTTTGAGGACTCTGATTGCACCCAGATTATGATCATCAGCAAACCTGGTAAGCCACAGGCCATCAGTCTTCACCTGGACTTTAGAGAAATAGATTTCAAACAGTAGAGGGCCCAGCAAGGATCCTTGTGGTACCCCACCAGTAAATGGTCTATTGGTGGAGGTGAGTTCCCCAACTTTGACAGTGTGCGTTCTGTCAATGAGCCAGTTGGCTACCCATCTTGTGATGTATGGGTTAATCTCCAGCTGGGAGAGTTTCTCAATAGTACCTGACTGGGGATTGTGTCAAAGGCCTTGTCTAAATTGATAGGTGGTATGTACTGCTTTCCCAGCATCCAGGACTTTGATAACATTCTCAAAGTCATCCAGCAAGTAGGTAAGCAAGAACTACCTTTGACAAAACCGAATTGGGATGGGTCAAGCATTTAAAGGTCACCTATGTCCCTGTGGATAAGGTCCATGAGGATTCTTTCCATAACCTTGCAGATAAGGCTGTTTAGGCTTATAGGTCGGTAGTTCCCATGGTCAGTTTATGGACCCTCTTTTTCAAGGGGATTATTGTTGCTGTACTCCACTCTGCTGGAGCAAACCATTGCTCAGGCTGTGGTTAAAGAGAGTGTTGAGTGGTTCCACTAGGTCTTGTTTTAGATTGTTTAGTAAGCACCCTGGGGAATTATCTAGTTCTATAGAGGCTGTGTTTTTGGCCTTGAAGTGCACTGGTATGACTTGTTCTTTGGAGATATGCGGTAGAGGACTGGTGTAAGGAATGCTTTGGGGTATGTCTTTTGGGGAGAGGGGGGTGAAGTTATTGTCAAATATGTCAGATAGCAGGTTGGTAATTTCCTCAGGTTCAGTGTGAGTGGTACCATCCACTATAAGTTTGGAACATAGCTGGACATTCCTTTTATGCTTGTCTTTAGCTAGGGATGCTAATTTAGTCTTGTAATTAGCCACAGAGGACTTTACAAGATATCTGATTTGCTTGTTCAAGCTGTGGAAGGTATTCTTTCTCTGTTGAGCAAGTTCCCTCCTGTTCTTAGATATCAGTTTCATTCTTTTGTTGTGTAAATAATTTATACTTCAAGTCCACCACAATGACTTGTTTTTTTGGGATGACCTAGTTTTGTTCCCATTAGGTACAGCCACATCAGTGCATTTGTTTAAGTGGCTATATAGGGCATTTGTATACTCCTCTGCATAGGAGTCATTTTTGGCTGTGTTGGCAGGGGCTTTGAAACTTTTTACACCATCCCTTAGTAGGCAATAGTTTACTTTGGAGAAATGTTTCAATTTTTTTTGCTCCTGTGGGGATGTCAGGTTTGATCTTTATTTCAAGCGAGACAGATTTGTGGTCTGACCTTAACAGGGGGAGTAGTGCAGTGACCCCCCATGTTTGGGAGCAACAAGTCCAAGATATTTGAGTCCCTTGTTGGGGTGTGGGCCAACTGTTCTAGGGCATTTGAATTAATAAAGTCCAGGAACCTCATAGCGATAGTGGTTGTGCTCATTTTAGTCACCTATAGATGGAAGGATAGTTGAAATCTCTCATGACCAAGGCATTTGACTGCATACTGAGTGACTCTAGCAAAGTCCAGGGAAGTGGTGTGTTTTTCTGGTTTATGGTGCGGCACCTGCAGCTAGCGATTCTGGAAGGGTATTTTGCCTATAGTTACTTCAGCCTGGAGTAGTTCAAGAGAGTTATACTATTTCACCATTCTCGAGGTGTATTCAGACTAAATGAAGATGGATACACCTCCACCTTTGGTTCTTTCATGCTTTTTTTGGGGTCTGAATGTGTGACGTGTATTGTAGCCATGTATGGCTGCGGTGCTCTCTGTGGCCTTGAACCAAGTCTCAGTGACTGCACAGATGTCAGCATTTTCCAAAGTGATGAGTGCTTTCAGGGAGCGCAACTTACTGTTTAAGCTCCTAGGATTAAACAGCATGACTTGTTCTTTAGTGTTTTTTTTTATTTAAGTATTTATTTATTTATTTTTACATCAGAAGTTTTATTGTTTAATCAGTGTCTAAAAAGGCACTATGAGGGAGGCAAGCATGTTGGCCAGCATCCGAAAGCCTTGAGGAGACAGGTGAAGGTCATCTCTGGCAAAACAGTGTGACCTGTCGACCATGTCTTCCCAGGCTGACAGATACTGGATCCCCCTGAAGTGACACCAGAAGCTAAGCCAATTATTGAACTCAAATCATACTGCGGTGGTGGTGGTGCGGTAGCGTTGTCGCCTCATAGCAAGACATTGTTCTGTTCGATTCTCAGCTAGAGCGTCTTCTGTATGGAGGCATACATGAATGGGGCATGTCTTCTTTGAAGGTTGTGCATCAGGGCTGGTAACCTGGTATGTAAAAATCCACTACCAATCATTAGCGGACCGGAGTTCCGCTGTGGCGACCCCTAACCGGGAAAAGCCGAAAGACACAAATTGTGGCATCATCCTAGGTGAAGTCAGAATACTGCTTAGGGCTAGAGACATAACTGCCTGGGGCACACAATCTGCGAGTTTGGTCATGTCTCTCTTCATATAGTCCAGACATGTGTGTTTCATGTCATTCACACTAACATGCACCACGACAGAGTCGTAACAGTAATTGTTGCTGAGTGACTCGAGTGTGTGCATGATTTGACATATTCTGGCACCTGACAGGCAGCTGACTGTGACCTTCTTCTTGTTCAACCTGGTGAGACGGACATCTGTGTGTGTCTCACTATGGAGTCACCTGTGACCAGAACATTACGTTTTGAGGTGTTTTGCTTAGGGGATTAATTGCTGAGACACTGATATGTGTGTTGTTATGTGTAGTGGTAAATTCTGTGTGTGTACCAGTATGTTTGTGGTGTTTGTGATCGGGAAGTCTCTGTTTTTTAGGCAGGCACTTAGTGAGTATGTCTGTGAATGTGGGTTTATGTGTCTTAAACTTATCTTGTGTGAATGGAGAGATGTGTGTGCTGACAACCTGTTGAATGTCTTGTTTATTCTTGTGTGAGAGAACTGATTCTAATTTCATAGCATAGTTTCATCTTTTGCATATTATATTTGTTTGCTTTAGGGGCAAATGATTGTCAGTATACATGAGGCATTTGCTACATTGCCTCAGGATGACCATGTCAGTCAGATTGTCTTTGGGCATGGTGGGAAACTGTCCATCTATTATGGCAGGTGTATATTATAGTAACTAGTAGGGATGGGCTAGATGGACCAGTGTTTACTGTAAGACTCAAAAAGAGGCAGTTCTGTGGGGTGCTAGGTGTAGAATGCTATGTCAGCACCTCAGAATGTGCAGGTGAGTTGCTCATAGGACAGCAATGTGTAACTGTGTTGTGCACAGAGAGGCAGTGGAGCTAAGGAAGGTTCTCTAGCAAATATCTAGTGAAAATTGGTGCGCAAACCCGCAGACACAAAGGGCTTAAATACAAATGAACTTAAACATTTTTAAAGTCAATCTAACCAATGGAAAAGCCCAAGACTGAGCCTTTTTCCAGCAGTTCCCAACTCAGATGGGTCCTGAGCCACACACTTCTGCCAGAAGGATTCAGGGAGGCCCTGTTAACATAAGATTGGTGGTTTTAGTGCTTCAGTCAAACCAAACAGTCTAGATTCAGCAAGTCTGAATCTAGCCAATGCTAAAAAAATAAAGAAATAGAAATTTTAAGTGCAGAAAGTCACAGTAGTAAAAAAAAAAAAAAAAACAGCAGCTCTGTTGAGTGCAAACCCACACAAACATGGAAATTAAATACACGCAGAATTAAAAATTTCAAAAATCCTTGATACTGAACAGCATTTTACCGTCTCTCCTAAAACTGGAGATTATTATTATTAGGATTTTTTTGAATAGATGATAGATTATACTCTGTAAGTAATGATTTTGGTCTGTATACTATACTGAATGAATAATAACCCCTTACTATGTTCTGGAATTTAGTATAATTGATGAAGATTATGAGCTGTAAAGTAACTTCATCCTATAGTCGAGGGTTTGATTATGTTAATCTCAATTTGCACTTTGCGATTCTAAGCAAGTTGCATATTAGGAAAGTGCCACAAGACTAATTCTGGAAAAGATCTGTGTAGATCAGTGTACTACCCTGGTCAACAAAATGCAAATGAATGAATGAATAAATAATATTTATAGTTACAGAACTGTTTTACTTCAGCAAGTGCATATTAATTCATGTCCTCTTGTTCTATTCCCTGAGTTTTGTAAATTAATAGTAATAATGTTTTTACACAGTAGCTGACCTACGGCCTTTCTCCCACTTTATTTTTTGGCTGCATTCTTGTTTCTGTAGAAGTTGCATGAGCTCTCATCCCCTGACTTTTCTTAGTCTTTAATTAGGATTTATCTCTCAGCCATTTCTTCACATCTGTCCTTAAATCTCCCTCTTTCCAACCTCATGTGAAAAAGTATTCGAAGGGGGTTTTTACATATCCTTCCACTTCATAGTTCATAGGTTAGTACTAAGCTAACTGCCCTTGTGAGCCATTTTAAGCTTAGCCAATTATCCCTTATGAGACTCAAACCTTGCACCTTGTGTTTGTAAGGCAAACACCTTAACAATTAGGCCACCCTCCCAACCCCTACAAGACCATGAGGGCTTCTACAGCTATGTTGGAAACCTCAAAGGTAGCACACATAAATGTGCTTAACTGGTGGACAGTGGTGCCAGCTTCACTGAGCAGAGCAACATAGTGCAATTGCTGGCTGACAAATTCAGCACCCACTCTCCACAGCCTCCTTCCATTAAATTCTTACTAGCATAACCTCCCCATCTATTAGTAGGGAGCAGGTCCTGGTGGTGCTTACTAAGGCCAAAAACACTGCCTCATTGGGCCTTGACAGTATCCTGTAATGCTCCTTAAATAGCTTTTAACATAACCTATTAGGACCAATTGAGTCAATTTTCAACTATAGCCACAAAACAGCATTTATACCACAAGAATGAAGGACTGCAACAGTTATCCCACACCACAAGGGCGGACCATCAACTGACCTGGGAACAACAGATCTATTAGTCTGACTAGTCTAATATGCAGAGCCATGGACTGAATTATCATGGAAAATATCAACAAAGACAGAGGCAACCTTCATACATTGGGCACGACCCAGATTGGCTTTGTCACGGGAATGTCAGGCCTGCTAAACCTGGTGAACGTCTTTGAGAAGGTCATCAAGGCAGTGGATGAGGGGAAAATAGTGCATACTGCCTACCTGGATCTGGCTAAGACATTTGATACAATACACCACTAAAGTATAGTTGATAAATTCACCGAACTCGGCATAAGCACCTACATAACCTACTGGATTGCCAGCTGGCTCACAGATAGGACCCAAGAAATCAGGATCTGTGAGACTACCTCCTCTAAGAGACTTGTCACCAATTGGGGTATGTCAGGCCTCTGTGCTGGGACTGCTTCTTTTTGGCATTTACTTCTCAGAGGTTAAGGCTAATGTCAAGGGCCATTGGCTGACCATATTTGCAGATGTCTGCAAATGGGAGCTATCACAGATTCCCAGATGACACAAACATTTTACAAGAGGGTCTAACACAAACAAAGGCTGGCACCAAAGTCACAGGTTATAATAACTCAATGCCAACAAATGCATTGTAGTGTCTTTTGGGAAAACTGCCACCCAGGCTATTACTCTATCGATAAGTCACCCCTAAGAGCTGATCTGGTAGTCAGAGATCTGGGAGCATAAGTAGACAGTTATCTGAGCTTTGACCAGTGTGTGGCCAAGGTAGTAAGAACGTCATGCCCAAAAGTAAGGGCATGACATCCAGGTCCAAGGAAATCATACTGCCACTTTATTCATCCCTGTTTAGACCCATCATTGAGCATAATGCCCACCTTCGGCATGTACCTGACCAGATATATACAACAGGTGGAATGCCCACAAAAGTTCATTACCAGGATAATCCAGGCTATGTATAAATACTTTGTCTTGTATGAATTGTCTTAAAGTCCCTTCTCTGTAATGAATTTCCTACAGCTTTCTGAGAGGTGGTCTATGCCTGGCATATAAGAAATTATCAGATGCATGTCTGACTGATGTTTTGCACATCTGTAAAATGAACAGCATCAGAACCACTAGATACAAAGATTTAAATTTTATGACATAAAGTTGGTGATACAGACATGTGTCTCAGAGGAGCTCCTTGATCTGGAACAGGCTAACCATCCATGTGAAGCAGAGTCCATCCCTAACCCTAGTTAAGCGTAAACTTGACCAATGGATGGGATTTTGGAAATTCATCCCAGGTCTGGACCATATGTCTGTGATAGCTTGGGCATTACTGTCTGCCTTTGTCTAACATATCCACCACATGACCTCTAGAAACTTCCTAACATACCCTCTCCTAATAAACACCCATGATACATAGGGACACAGTTTGGTTGGATTGCATGGCTAGGTTTATAAAGGCTCTGGTGGTCATTAATCAAGTATATACCTATGAACCTATAAACAAGGCAGGTAGCTCCTCCTTGGGATGTTAATTTTGTTCTGCTGAAACTTATACTGTTTCATTTTAAACCTGTGAATGAGACTGATTTGAAGTTCTTATGTTGGAAAACAGTGTTACTCATTGCTCTGATTTCTGCAAGAAAAGTATGTGAGATGCAAGGTCTTATAGTGAGCGGTCCTTATCTAATTTTTCACAAGAATAGGGTAACTTTGAGAATAAATTATTCCTTTATGCCTAAGGTGGTTTCAGAGAAAACATTGAGCCAGGCTATACAACTCCCTGTTTTCAATTTAGAACCAAAAGGTAAGGGAGAAAGATGTCCACAGGTGACTCGGATACTAAAATGATAGGACAAAAAAAAACTTCAGGATTTTTTTTTTTTTTAATCAGCTTTTTATTTCCCATGAAGGTAAGAAAAAGGAACAAATGGTGTCAGAACAGACAGTTTCTAAACAGTTGTCTTATATTATTGCTTTTTGTAATTCTTGCCATAACAAGACTCTCCCAGACAAAGTTGGGGCTCACCGTATCAGGGCTTTGGATTCTTCTGCGACTTTTTAGTAAGGATGGACTCTAGGACAATACTAGGGATAGCAGCTCTATCATCTGTGCATATCTTTACCAAGAACTACAAACAGGATTCATTCTGTAAGTCCAGGGCAAGCTTTGCTAGGACTGTTCTCCAGGGACTTCTGGACTCTTATCTTTCTCCCTCATTCTCTTTCTTTGTAAGCTTTAGTATTAATTTGTATAGCATAGGCTATTGTAACAGTGATTTGACAGTGAGCATAGGAAAGCTGTGTAAGTAAACTTAGCATAACAGTAGATATTCAGATACATCGCTGCTGCAGTAGGAGTACCCTCCTTCCATACCAACCTTCATTTGTTGTGTTTTATGCCAGAGTGTGGATATTCTTTTCTTCTTTTTCCTAGTACATTCGTAGCTGATAGGGAAGGAAAGTTCAATGTTTTGGCACCCTAGCCACTGACTTAATCTGCTCCTTGAACCATATAGTTGCTAGGGTAGAAATATGGTGCACTAAAGCTTTGGAAGCTGATTGTTCATCTAATTCTTATGTCTCAGATAGCTAGACTGCAATGTTGATGTATTCAAACATCTACTGTTATGCTAAGCTTACTTGCTCAATGTTATTTCATATCCTTTTTCTTTACAGCAGCAAGAATAACTGAGTTTTTGTTTCATATTTTTTGTCAAGAAAGTTTTGAAATCAAGCTAACAGCAATGCAAAAACAAATTGCTTTGGCTGTCTGGTTTGCCAGTTTCACAATCTTTACAATAAGCTCAACATTTTACTTAGATTATAGCAGTTGCTTTTTCTGACTTTCCTTACTGCTTTGATGATAGCACCTCACTACAAGATTCATTCTAGTCATCCACCATTAATTCTGTAACATAAAAGTTTGACCGGCCCTTTTGTTTTATATATTCACTTTTTTATTGAAATGTTATGCAAGCTTTAGATCTTTGGAGTCCTGTCAAATACTCAAAGTTTTTGTTAGATCTCCAACTCTATTCACTACATTTTTTATTCAGGGTATACAACCATGTGAAGATTTCTTAAACCCCATAAACAGTACTTCACTTAAAAGAGCAGTTCTGGTGCCGTCGAAATGGCCTTAAGTTCAGTGTTAAAAATGTAACATTCTGACTGCCCCCCACTCCACTCTGTCAGCTTTGTTGACTATTTATAGGCACCAAATAAAAGTTGATAGAATAGTAAAAGACCTCTGAGTCTTTGTTAATGATAAGCATTCATTTTATAACAATATAGAAGTTACCATCTTCAAAGGATACATAGTTGCACCCCTGATTCCCACTGGGGGTTGAGCATCATGCCAAACACTCACTCTCTTCCTTTATTAAGTTGATTTATTATTATTTTTTTATTTTTATATTGCTGTGAGTACCCTTCTTAGACACTATGTGGACCAAAATGTAATAGTATTACATCCTTAGGATACAATTGTTGTATAATTGCAGTGGTTTCCAACAAAGTAGGCTTACATTGCTAACTTGTAAGTAAAGGAGAGCAGCAAGCAGTTAGTCTTTTGTCAGCATTTTAACATGTATGTAATTTAAATTGCATATGTAGAGTTCTATATAGGAGTAATGCAATGGGTAACATTGCTTCTCAGCAAGTGGATCACTGGTTCAATTCCCTACAGGTGTGACTTGTGTGTGGAGGGTGCATATCTTCCCTGTGTTTGCATGGGTTTTCTGTGAATACTCTAGTTTCCTCCTACATTCCAAATACATGCAGTAGGTGGACTGGACACACTAAACTTGCCATACATTTGTGTGCATGCATCTGTGAGATATGGAAGAACAGTCAATGCAGGGATAGCCACCCAGCAGTACGGACACTGGTTCTAGATGATGGTCACTGTTGATATGACACCCTGACCCCATGTGAAAAAAATGAGAAAAAAGGCGATATGGGTAAATGAAGATGATAGATGGAAGGATGGAGTTTAAACTGTGAATAATTATCACAGTGGGTTAAATATGAACAAGTGCATATGAAAGACTTTATCATGTTGTATAATTTCTGACAGCAAGATTACAAACTAGTGACAGTCTTGCATAAAATGGATATAATGTAGTATAACCCACAAGGGCAGCTAGCCTGATACATAACTATGAACTATGGTTATTGTAAAAATAAAGATTAAATTATGCTAAGCTCATAAATTAAAGCTTTAGAATATAGAAGAAAAAGTGTATTTTGAAAAAGACCATGATTAGGTAAGAACCTCTAGAGTGAGAAAAAAGAGTTAGTAACCTCTAACATCCAAGCTGAAATACGTCCAAACTGCCCAAAGTATGCATGTCATGTAGTAGTCACTGTTTTGACTGCAGTATACTCGCAAGCTGTCGAGCACTTGTTTCTTTGTCTTTTACACCCTGAGTGTTATAGTAGTCTCCATTTTCCTTGTGGCTTTGTAAGAGATTAAGTGGGTAATCTGAAAATTAATATTTGAATGTTTTGAATAGTTAGCCTTCTTGTTCCCCTGAGTACAAACATCTCTGCTTACAAATTAGCAGACTTCCACGGTGGTGCAGTGGTAGCGTTGTTGCCTCACAGCAAGAGGTTCTCCCGTTCGATACTTTGCTTGGGTTGGGAGTGCCTTCTGTGTGGGGTCTGCATGTCCTCCCCGCAGTCGAGTGGGCGTTTGAAAGACATGCGTTGAATGGGTGTGCCTTTGTTGAAGGTTGGGCATCGGGCTGGCAACTCGACACCATAAAAACCAACTGCCAATCATTAGCGGACCGGAGTTCAGTTGTGGTGACCCCTAACCGGGAAAAGCCGAAAGGAAAACAACAACTCAAAAGGTGATATTTTTTGTTGTAACAGGGCAAGGTCTTGAGAATTGCAGCAACAAGAAAAAGGACCGCACATCAGTTGCACAGATTAATTTCTATGTGGGTATTTTTATATTGAACATGAGACCACCAATACTTGCTCACGCTAGTATAGTTAAAACACTTGAATCTTCTTTTTTGAAACTGTCAGTGTTAACTTGATGAGTTTTCATTACAGTTAGGACTTGCTACTTAAAACAGCACTGAAAGCTAAGTGGTTCTTTCCCTTGCTGAAAGACATTTGAAATCCTACACAAATATTTTATTGCTAGTCCATGCTTAATGCCTTTGCAAAATATATGTAATGTGAGGTTTTTCTTCTTGGACATCCACTGAAAAGAGGCTTTGCTCAGTCAGACTTTCCCTGTAATCAAAATTAAATACATAAAATGCATAACATTCTCATTACTTGCATCAATCTTTCACTTAACATTTGCTTAATACTCAGTCTTTTTATAGGTTCAGGGGTTCTACAGTACTTGGGACGGGAGGCAGAATACTGGAGAGCTTTGCTTAATGTTTTGAAGAATAAATAACTTCCCTCATAAATTCATTAACATGCAAGATCAACCCATTGTAATGAACCCTTTCAAGATATGATCTGTGCTTAATATAATATAGTAGAGAGTCGATTATCTGAAACGTCAATTATCCGAACCCAGTCTTCCAAAGTTTTGGGGTAGGAAAAAATCATAAAGTCTGAATATGTAAACGTTATACATATTAGCTTGTGCATGTTATTTGAACTTGTAGCCTGCTTGTGTGTGAAAAATATTTTTTTTGCCACTGGACTTGCTGAATGGTTGAAAAGTGTATTCTCTGAGTGGAGAAAAAATATTTTAGACATTTTTTTTTTTTACTCCAGTTCAATGTATGTTTGATTATCTGAACAATTTGATTATCCAAATTACCCTTAGTGCCACTTAGTTCAGATAATCGACTCTGTATTATATGCTTCATCCAGAAGTTGGCAACTATGGATTAGACAGAAGAAATAATATCAGGGAAAATAAGCAAGCTGTGCTCTCAAGCATACAAAAAAAAAAAATCTAAGTGAAAACACCTATTCTCACTTTTCATCTTCTGCAGTCTGCATTTTGCACTCAGTGACTTTCATTTACACATTTTCTCTTCGTATTGCAAATAAACAGATTTTGAGCTTTGGTAGGGAATGTGAGAGGATTAGTTACAGAGCCTACTACAAGCACTTAAATATGTTAATGCTTCCATTTTACAAAACAGCAAAATGTAATATGTCAGGTAAACATCAACTGAAATAAAAAAAAAAAAAACGTTTTTAAAGAATTGTATACATATTTATAACTTTTTTTAGAACTCATTGCTTTAAAAATGACTGCACAGCTGATTTTGACAATTCATTGTTTAATAAATACATAAAGGATTGTTCATAGTGGAGTTTAACTGAATATGCATGGGTTTTGTACATATACACACACAAGCTCTCATCCCCAGATAGGTACATAAATGTAGATAATATATATATATATATATATATATATATATATATATATATATATATATATAAAATCACTTTTGGTATATATGTATTATAGATATATGTGTGTGTATATGTATATATATATATATATATATATATATATATATATATATATATATATATATATATATATATATATTTATTTAGTTTACATTAGTTGACCGAGAGAGTCCAACTGGATTACAGGTCTATTTTCAGTGGAGGCCCGGGGAGAAAAGCTCTAAGAGAACAATTTTTACAAAATATAGTTTTAAGGACAGACGTTTGACATACAATTTCCATAG
>NC_056729.1:803716996-803796996 GCF_019279795.1 Protopterus annectens
TATTTTATATAAATATATATATATATATATATATATATATATATATATATATATATATATATTTATTATGATAAAACATCACTAGGTCGATACACGAAAATGTTGACAGGAAGTAAGTTGACCACAGAAGGTCAACCTATGCAAAAGGTCACAATTTGTGCTAGATTGATAATCCCTGGTGAGGGAATATTCCCTTTCCCCAGAGATTGTGCAGTATCATAGTATAAATTAGCTGGAGGTGTGGTGGTCATTGTGTTTTGTTTGTTGCATGTGGTGAGGATTTTATTCATGCATGGTTAGTTTAGTATCAGCATTTCCAATGTCCACCTTTTGCAGCCAACTTTTCTTGCTGTTGAGTTTGTAGTGTGTTGACCCATAAGTGTGTGTGTGTGTGTGTGTTTGTATAAAACCAAAAAATTAAAAAAAAAAATGCCATAGGCGCAGTTGCACTAAAAAGATAGTTAAAAACTGCTAAATGAAAACTCTTTTCTGTCCTTGCCAGCAGACTCAAAATAAGAAAAGAATCCATAACATCATACGATTTACTCAGTTTCTACCTTCTGATCATAGACCTTCACAGAAATACAGCAACCATGTTTTTTTTCAATCCAGGGATCATAACTTTGGGGAACTATACTTATAGCCATAAGATTAATACAAAAGCACAGTGCAGTTTGGATGGATGTGCCAAAATGATCATGATCATAAAAAATGTGTCACCATAAGTAGTTTTCTTAAGAACCACAAAATCATTTATTTAGAGCTTTTTCCTGAATTTAAAATAAGATTCTTCAGAATAAAATCCAGTCACAAATTGAAACATTAAATAAATGCAAATTGTATGACGTAATAAAAACAGAATGTGCAATATTACTGTCTCCAATTACAGTGCAGATAAACTGAAATACACTGAATTATGATGTTCGTAGCTTCTGCTTTCATTATACTGCCTGTAAATTCTATACTCAGAATGCCAAGTCTTACTGTCTCTAATAACAGTGCTAATAAAGTGAAATAAACTGAATTATTATGTTCGTAGTTTCTGCATTCATATTCCAGTCTTCCTGAATAATATAGCTAATATTCCGGAATGCTGGATATTTGATCTGACTTCTGTACTCACTCAAACTTCTTAAGACTGCACTGCAATGACTTTCTGTTTATCAGTCCTAACAAGCTAACTTACTGTGTCTGAAGTATCTCCTAATAATACAAAAAATCTGTAAATTTCTGCATGCCTCTTTAACCTTGGTTCCCAAGCATGTTTATGTTTAATGCACTGCACATTCTATTAGCACATTTTATTCTTATCAGTATTCTTGACTGAAGGTGATGGAAACATTCCTTTCCATTGAATCTGCATGTAAAATAAAGATATATGTTTGCTTTAATATGGCTGCATTTCTAGACTTATGCAAAGAAAATACTATGTTTATATCTAACAAAATACATTTAATCTTACAACACCTCTTAAGGTACCTGAGCAGGTTATCTTTTTCTGTAGTTACTTATAAACTGAAGATACAGGCCTGGCCTTACATGTTCAGGTTTATGCAAGGTATCTTCTACTAATGTCCTATGATCCTATATTGGATGGGTAACCATAAATTCACCCTGGGGTTCCACCTGTGTCTGCCTTGGACAGGGGCAATAGGTGCTGATCTTGGAAATAAGGGCAGAACTTGGCTAGGCTTGTAAGGGCCCCAAGGCCATTAGCCTAGTAACTTCCTATGATCCTATATGATTCAATATAAAATAAAACTGCAGTAAATCTTGCAAAACCTGTATATCCAAAAAATGAAAAACAAAAAAAGAAAGTTGAGTTGGATGATAAAACTGAATAGGAACAATCACTAAATAAATGTCAATAAATGTAAGTATTATAGTTTCACTGCCCTCACATTTAGTACACTTGTAAGAAAAATGTATTATAGCTTCCCTGTTGTCATATTTAGCACACTTGTAAGAGAAATACAATTCTTTAATCGAAGCGGGCACATCAAAATGTAATTTAATTTGTCAAAATATTTGTCAATATGCTAGGTTATTTTCCTACCATCCTCCTTCATCTTTCTCAAATATTTTATCAGTAATAAAAAAAATATTTTTTTGAAGACACTGCAAAATATTGTGTCTAGATATTGTATTCTTTTCATGTTTTGATATTCTTCTGGCCAATTCTACCTCCACCTTACTTACATAAAATGTGTTGCAAGACATACAAGTAGCAATGTATACCACCTTCTTGGTCTTACAATTAAAATGTCTGGGGCATGGTATAGGTAAAGGGTACAGGGTACTCCGCGATTGCAATGTAAAGTCTGCATAAATAAATGAACATAATTTTCATCTTCCACATTTATGCAACTATCTGAGTAAATGACTAGCAGTATTATCCCATGACTTGTTCATTGTTGTCAAAATGTTTTGACTTATTTTTAAAAACACAAATGTATTTCTGACCGACATTTTTAAATAAGCTTATAGAATTAAACACTGTTTTCAAGTTCTTTGCTTTTTTTTTTTTTTTTATTTGCTGTGTATCCAGTTTGTATTATAAACTAAAACTGTTGCTGTTGTGAGGTCATTATGAACAGTGGTGCTTCTTTTTTTGCTAATTAAACATAAGACGATTCTAATGTTGGGGGAATCTTGCCATTTAGTTTTCTGTAATTTTTTTTACAACAGAATCATGTAATATCATTGGGTAATTGTCATGTTTTATTTCATAAACAGAGTATGAAAGATTAGTCCTCCCTGTGGGAGGAATAGAGGTGCCTTGTTGAAGTTTCAACTAGTTTATTCAGTTAAGTAAGTAGCTGCACTAGTGTTCTTGCTCTAATACAGACATTCAATAGTTCAGTTATTTAAAGACCGTTACAGACAATGGTGGAAGGTTCCAGGGGAGCTGAATGGAGGAAAATCTGGGAGATGGATAAACAAGGAACCAGTCCCAAAGCTTAGGCATTATTCTGTTATTTGAATATTCCTAAGAGGACACTGGTTTACCCAGCTCAGCATCCTGTGGAATCTTATTCTTAGTTAAAAGTTTTTTTATTCTCATTTTTAATAAGCAAAGCATGACAACACACCATGAGCTACCACTGTGGAACTATAGTTAAGAGAACACTTTAGCCTGAGCTTCATCAGGTCCATCTAGTAGAGTGGTTTAGACCTTGATCATACCACTAGACTTTGTTAGCCTGTTTTGCAACACATGTAATATGAGAGACTGCCTCTGTGAGGCTCATATTCATTGGATCCATTTTTTGAAAGCTTTATTGCAGAACGTTTACAGTCTGACTTGTCCTTATCCATGCATGAATCACATGTAATATGAAAAGCTGTGCCCACTTTTTAAGGGGCTCATATCACCTGAAAAACATTATGAAAGGCTAATCTTCTCTTGCATAGAAAAGCATGTTTATAGTGCCTGCTTTATAAGAGGTCCATGTACATTATTAATGTGACCAGTCTCCATTCTTCTTCCTGCTGATGAAGACAGAGCTGTTATATGCAGGGGAGGCAGTCACATAAAGCTACAAAAGGTTACACCATTTTTGAACAATACATGTATCCAGAGAAATGGCTTACCATGGAGTCAGTCACAGTGCTCATTTTTTTACAGAGCTCATGTATGTACACAAGTAGAATGAAAAATGTAAGTTAACTTTGAGACCTCAGAACCTTCTATATAGGCTTCGTTGTACACATGGAATAAAAATCCACCACGTGTTGAACTGCAAAGTATTCAAATCCTCAACAAAAAAAAAAGCATCTCAGGTCTTCTTTGAGCATAGGCAGATAGTGCATATGATGTAAAGACTAACAGCACTGTGATTGGTGCCCTGGTATAATCATTTTAATTCTACTGCAGATTACAGAAAGTGTTAAATGGAAACTAGCTGTCTAGAGTCTCTATACCTGGTTGCTATGGGGTAGCTGCAGTGAGAGGGGAATGCCTGTGGTTCCAGAGCATGGTTCTATGGTGCTCCAGTCTGGGGTCTTCACTTTCAAGCTTCTTTCTTTATGTGGGAGTTAGTGAGGGCTCTTCTGTTCAGCTTCATCCTCTCTTGAGGTTCCAGGTGGTGAATTTAGTGCAAAAGAGGACTAGATAGCTCTGTGCCTGGCTAGATAAATGGCTGAAAACTGGGATGGGTCTGGTGGAAGGGCAGTTAACCAGTCTCCTGAGAGATGGGTGGTGCCATGGGGCCAGGGGGGTGAGGTTAGATGATGTAAGAGGCTGATGTAATCAGTATTGGTGTAGGCTTTCAATCTAACTAGGAGACTAGTGTTTGCCCCCCTCCCCCGTCTCACTCCTGACTGCAAAAGGAAAGTCTATGTCCCAAAATTAGTTCAAATATTTTCAAATACTGAAAGTTGCTGTTTAAGTTTCTACACATCATAAGGAAAAAAGCATGTTCATACTCATGATGGTTACTATTTAGATTTGTACACATACAGAGATCCCATGTTAATAGTTTACCAGATGAACTGTACAAAGATAGATGCAGTGATTTACAAATCTAATTTCTTGACTGGTATTTTCATGTTAACAACAGCAATTAGAGTTAATTAACAGTTTATGTATAAATCCTGGGTTAAACAGTGTAGGTGTTGTAGCTGTAGGTTTTATGGTTTAGACTCTGGAGTTCATCCACACTTTTAATAAAAATGCTTGAGTTTAAAATATTGTGATGGTATGAGTCCGGCCTGATCTGACAGCTTAACTCCATTTTTCGAGGAGGGCATTCTTGTTTCCTTTGAGTGGAGCTTGTCCGGGATGTGGAGGTGGAAACCTCCGTGGTCTGAGGAATCACGGCAGTGCTTCGCTAGATGTTTTTTTGAGGATCTGGAGTCTGATGTGGTTGTGTCAGTAATCGCTGATGAGAAGAACCAAAATATAAAATATTTTTAGACAGAGTGTATGTGGAGATATATATATATATATATATATATATATATATATATATATATATATATATGTATATATATATATATATATATATATATATATATGGGAAAACCACGGACCATAGCTGGTCTCACTACCCTCGTAGACCGTCACTCTTACTGGTACTCGTCTGTCACAAATCACTCCTGACACTCTTCTCCACCCACTCCATCCTGCCTGTACTCTCTTCTTCACCTCTCTTCCACACTCACCATTACTCTGAACTGTTGATCCCAAGTACTTAAACTCATTCACCTTCGCCACCTCTACTTCCTGCATCCTCACCATTCCTCTGTCCTCCCTCTCATTCACACAGATATATTCTGCCTTAGTCCTGCTGACCTTCATTCCTCTTCTCTCTAGAACATATCTCCACCTCTCCAGGGTCTCCTCCACCTGTTCCCTACTCTCACTACAGATCACAATGTCATCTGCAAACATCATCATAGTCCACGGGGACTCCTGTCTGATCTTGTTTGTTAACCTGTCCATCACCATTGCAAATAAGAAAGGGCTCAGAGCTGATCCTTGATGTAATCCCACCTCCACCTTAAATGCATCCGTCACTCCCACCGCAGACCTCACCACTGTCACACTACCCTCGTACATATCCTGTACCACTTTTCATACTTCTCTGACACTCCCGACTTCCTCATACAATACCACAACTCCTCTCTAGGCAGCCTGTCATATGCTTTCTCTAAATCCACAAAGACACAATGCAACTTCTTTTGACCTTCTCTGTACTTCTCCATCAGCACTCTCAGAGCAAACATCGCATCTGTAGTGCTCTTTCCTGGCATAAAACCATACTGCTGATCACTAATCATCACCTCCCTTTTTAACCTAGCTTTCACTACTCTTTCCCATAACTCCATGCTGTGACTGATCAGTTTAATCCCTCTGTAATTACTGCAGCTCTGCACATCACCTTTATTCTTAAAAATCGGTACCAAAACACTTTTTCTCCATTCCTCAGGCAAAATCTCCTAAGATAAGATCATTGTAATGTCTGAATTCTTGTATTTATCCAAAAATCACTGATTCCTTTACTAGATGAAGAATAAAAAATAAATGTGTATTTCAAACATTTGCCAATATAAACCCCAGAGGTTGTGTTTTTGTCCTACCTACTTTAATTCTAAGTCGACATTGTAAGTTATCAGTGCTATTGTGAATCTTTAGGATTCCAAAGGTTCTGATGTCACTCAATGTTGGATGTTTAGAAAACAAAAATTTGTTCATTTAGTTCATCAAGAAATAATTTATGTAAATTTGCTGTAAATTTTACTTTTACTTCTACATTATTGTTTGTGTATTATCCCCATGTAGAGCCTGAAATAGACTTTTGTGGTTCATTGGTCGAGCACTGTCAGAAAATCTAAATAAATTAATATGTATATAGTAGGAATGAATACTCAGCCTCCGTATCAGAACAAGGAAATTATCATTTTACTAAAGTCACAAAAATAATAATAATGGGTAAACATTTTTATTTGTAAAATAATTATTCAGATCAAATTCAAGGTATTACAGCCAAATTTAAATAGCACTGAATATGTGATAATACTTCAGAAATGAATGACATTGTAAAATACATCAAAATCACAAGAAAGTAATTGTCAAGGGCATGGAATTCACTCTTTACAAGAAGGCAGTATTTAAAGTTGTTTCATAAGTCATTCCTGTAGGTAATAATGATTGATATCGAAGTGTTCAAACTACAGGATCTCCTAGCATTCATGTCAGTCTGCCACCTAAATTTCTTTTCATCTAGCTCTGTCTCAAGGCTACCCCCTCTGATGGGTTCAGTGACATGGGTAAATGTGTAAGCTAATATTTTACCTAAAACGGACACATTATTTTTTATGCAAAAATAAAAAAAAAATTGATATTGCATGTTTTCCAGGAATGGTGATATTCATATACATAGCAATTTGATCTCATACATCCAGTGGATACAGCGCATAAGCCATTTCAGCTTAAATCATAAACAGCTTTGTGAGAGGAAAAATTAAAATATCCAGAGGCCCATAAACATTTCTGTTGTTTAAACAAAGGAATACATTGCTGTTTGAAATACAGTAGCACTATCTGCAAATTGTACTGACAAAATTACATTGTAAACATTTCCTCATTAGTCCATCCTTATTTATATACATTCTTTCTAAAAATATTTTATATTTTGGTTCTTTTCATCAGCTATTACTTACACAACCCCAGTGTATCTGTTTTCAAATCTATATAAATATTTTCCTTAGTAGGTAAATGTCTATTTCAGATCAGTCAACTTTTAGGTTATAAATTAATAAATCACTAAATGACAGTATGATGTAGAACAAAATTTTTCAGTTCTTGTACATTACAGCAGAAAATGTAAAGAAAAAAGTCTTCAGTAATGTGCTGGTGCACACTAAGGTGATATGCATAGACGCTAGTAAACAAAACTTTCCTTCCCAGTATGCAACATTTGT
The DNA here is from genome assembly GCF_019279795.1 of Protopterus annectens. Classification (NCBI taxonomy): domain Eukaryota; kingdom Metazoa; phylum Chordata; order Ceratodontiformes; family Protopteridae; genus Protopterus; species Protopterus annectens. The sequence goes on from NC_056729.1 coordinate 803,724,425, forward strand.
ACTGGCATAGCTGTGGGTTGTAGCAACACCCATTACCATTCCTTTCACCTGATGGTGTGGTTGGCAAAGGCAAACATTGTTACTGAAAACCAAATCAATCCATTCATGGTTCATGGAAAGAGCAAGAGTTGTGAATGGTTTGTAACCACATAGTGTGTATGTAGCTTACTGGACTAAAGCCCCAAGCTGTGTGACTGAGCAAATCACTTAACCAGTTTCCAATAGGCTTACTCAGTCAGCAAATAGATACATTAAAAATTAAGTAAAACAAAACAAGCTTTCAAAGTCAGCAGGTCACTATCAGCTGTATAAAAATGTATTTGAAAACAAAAAATGCTGAGTTACAAGTAAAGGACTTATAATATTGTACAGAGTATTTTTTGACTTGCTTTCAGTGAAAATGCAAAGTGGTTTGCTTTCATTAAAAATGGTAAGGTCTTGGTCTTGGGTGTAGCCATTGTGATTATCAGTATCAGGGCTGGGTTGGTCTTGTTTCTATGTATCTTCAGGATTCCAAATACAGTTGATGCCTTAGAGACTGCAATTTGAAGAAAGGAGGTTGCTTCATCAGTTATTTATATATTCAATTGATCTTGAGTAATAAATAAATAAATGCATTTTACCATAAGCACCAGTAATTGCATTTTTACTGAAAGATCTATGAATTTTGTCACCAACTAACATTTCCACCATCTTGCTGAATGTCACTGTTAAGACAGATAATAAATAGAGACTAGTGAATAGCAGCTGTTTAGTTACTGTATTGCATGTGTTAACCTTAGCTGTGACTCAATATAGCCATCATATTGCATAATAGTAATACTGGTGTTAATTGCTTAGCGCAACAGAATTAAATGGAAAAAAAAAGAGAAATGGATTAACCTTATTTTTTTCTAGCTTCATGATTCCATATATATTAACAGATTTTGGGAATGCATTACCAGTAAAGGAGCCTTTGTATTAATTAGCCAGCTATTCAGATGTTTAAAACATTTTATTTATATTTTTATATATATATATATATATATATATATATATATATATATATATATATATATATATATATATAGGTTCACTTTATAATCCTGAAATATTGAATTTCAGAATCTCAAGATCATAAAGCTGAAACCTTAAAATCCCTAAACCCCAGAAGCGCGAATTTCATAATCGCGACTCCTACACTAAGCATACACCAAACACATACACACACCTTCACTCCCACACACAAACCTACACTACATACAAGCAGGGGAGCAAGCACCCCTGTCCCCCATGTGGGAGGCTGCGCCCCTCACACCCCCCTGCTTAAATATACTAACTCCAAGGTCGCACTACACAGACAAACACGAAAACAACACCATACAAGCTACATCCCCCTCGTGCACACACATCACAGTAACAAAACACACTGACACACACTAAAGCCCCTAATCAAAACCCTTAAACATAAAAACTTACCGGAATCTCCAGCTATCCATTCACACAGCGCAACACCAGTAGCGCTAATTCAACATCTCCAGACTTCAGGATTTTGAAATTCTGGCTTCTGGGGTTTTGGAGTTTTGAGCTTTCAGCTTTATAATCTCGGGATTTTGAAATTCGATATTTCAGAATTTCGGGATTATAAAGTGTTCCTATAAATATATATATATATATATATATATATATATATATATATATATATATATATATATATATATATGGGTCTACTTCATAAGATTGGCAAAAACTTGGGATTCCCCCCCCCCCAGTGTTGTGTGACCCTGGAGTTGGTATATATAGTTGGGGGGGGCTGAGGGGTGAAGCCCCCCACCTATTTTCTTTAAAATGGGTAGATTTGTTGTATTTTCATGTTCACCCCCACACACACACACACACATATATATATATATATATATATATATATATATATATATATATATATATATATATATTTATTTATTGATAGAGAGAGAGAGAGAATTTTACCATAAGCAATATTACTTATATTTTTACTCACTAGTCTGTAAAATTAATCAGAAAGTAACATTTCAGTCATCAAGCTGATTTAATAATTAAGCCTGAGTGTTTAATTCAAGTGCAAGGTAGCTCCTGAAACTGTCTGCAACTAAGTAAGTTGTTGCCCTTAGCAACATGATGACTCAAGATGGGCTAGCACTGGCTGAGTGCCTTGACAGATAAGTGCCGTTCTTTTTCCTGTTAATAATTTTGACATGCACGTTTTTGAATTATCTTTACTGGAACTGCACAGAGCAGATATAGCTACACATCCCATTAGAAGGAAGTTCATAAAACTAACTTGGTATGACAACAAATTTAGTGTGCAGTGCTGTATGTTTAGTTTAATAATGCCCTTTAGATTTGCCACCGACATTAATAAGTTTATCACCTGTTGAAAAGCTTTATTCTAACTGCAGTCCATCTACAGCGGATTTCTGTTTGATTCCTCCAGGGAACTGACCCTACCCCATACTTAAAGTATTCAGCTCCAAGATTGACACTTTAAAGTATTAAAGTATATTATCTGAAATGGAAACTAGACACAGACATACAATAATATTTCATCAGTTAGTTAGACTGAAACAAAGCGCAACACTGAGCCACTGAGATGGCCGGATAGCAACTTTATACTGCCAGCATCACTTTGAACTGGATAATGGGGCATCTAGGTAAATCTGCTTTCATTTATGACAAGCAGTTTTTATGAACTGCAGTTTATCACTACATAACATGCTTTGACTGAGGTAAAGCCTTCTGGCTTGTTGTAAATTTTTCTCAATCAGGACAAACAACTGCATCCAAGCGATAGAATGAAATATGTTAACATTACTAGCACTGATAGCTAAACCACTTATGGTATTATTTTAAACCTTTTCAGCTGTCAAAATATATTTACTATCCAACCATTAACTGCCTTCTTTAATTGTGTAAAACAATGCATGTGTAAAATTTTTCTCATCCATAAATTCTGAAATGTTTAAAGAGATAGAAAGCATATATGTAATGTGCGATGCATGAAAATGGCAAATGTTAATATGACAAGTTTATTTTTCTGTTATTATTTGCGTGCATGTCTTTGTAATTTAATACAGTTGTTAAAGAAAAAAACAGAAAATTGTATTTTCAGATCATCACTGAAATATCATTTTTTGTTGGATGAGGTGAAAAAAATCTCAGACGTATGTAAACTCATTGCAATTATTATATTTAAAAGTAGCTATATAAACCAGTGCAAAACTTAAAGCTTGATTTTACAGTTAGTACATGTGGCAGGTCTTCTGTAATCCCCCAATGTCAAAATATCAATTTCTTAGGCTGCACAAATGCTACGAAAAGCAAAATATGTAAAAATAGATTAATACAAATAATAAAAACTTGAAAACCAGCTGTCCCTAATCTTACAGTCCTCTGGCCCAACAACAAAACATAGTGCCTGTTACAACATATGCTTTAATGGACTAATATGTTGATAATATCTTAATCCAGTTTTACTTTGGCATTTTTTTTCAAATTTCATTAGCATAGTGCACAGTTCATGGTAGTATTCCTCAAATGTTTTCAATATTTGCCTTACGTACTTTTGATCACATTTTAAGGTGAGCTATTTATTCTGTAATAGAAAGCTGTACTTGAATATTACTTCATTTTTTCTTTGTAAGTAAGACATGTTTATATTAATAATTGTCAATCCTTATGTATACAAATCCATTGAGAAACGTTGCTTAATTTGTTAAAGATGAAAAAGCATCAACATTTTGTACTGCCAGAATACTTTTCAGCAAGGATAAAGAAAATCTATTTTATTTTATTTTTTTTTACTTATTTTACATTTGGTTACTGGAAAAGTCCGACTGGACATGACTCCTTTTTTAGAAGAGGCCTGGGGAGAAAAGTTCCACATATAACATATCTTAATAAAGTGCAGTTTCACAGGTACAGAAGAATAACTCTATACAAATTAAATCAAATAAAACTAGGATGATAGAAGAAAACACTTTCTTAAACTGAGCTAAGGACACTCTGGCTGATATGTTAGTGGGTAGAAAGTTCCGTTTTTTGGCTATAAAATTTGAATAGAGGGAAGCTGCAGTGGAGTTGCTGATGTCCTTCAAGGATGCATCTGCAGTCATAACATATGGGTTGTCCTGCCTCAGGCAGCCCTTCGGTCGGCCGGATTCCAAAGTCTGGGTCTGGCCTCAGCTGATGTTGCACCTTCCCCGACGTCAGAGCGTCTGGGGTATAAAAGCATCAGCCAACGCCATTTTCCTCAGTCTTTCTTGCCGCGCGGTGCCCGAAGCAGAAGCTGTTCGCAAGTGCCAGTCGGTCAGATCCAGTGATTCCAGCTACCGAAAACTTCGAAAAAGCCGTTGGGGACTCTTTCTTGCCTCAGCCGATGTCAGATAAAGTAAATAATTGTTTAACTTGTGGGAAACAAATACCTCATAAGGATTTCCATTCCTACTGCCTTCCTTGCTTAAGCCCAGACCACGACGTATCGTCCTGTTCAGCCTGTGCTTCCTTCAACCGACGAACTCTTAGACGTCGGTCGGAGTTTGCAGAGGAATTTTTTGGGGCTAGTTTTGCATATAAAATGCCATCGGAGACTCCGACATCACATTTGGTGAAAAAACGGAAGGACAAGGACCGACACTCGCGGCCCGCGGTTTCGGCTGAAACCACGGTAAGGCCTACCGCGAGTGCCTCGGTTTCAGCCAAAACCGAGTCCTCTGAGATTCCTTCTTCCGAATCCACTCAACCGACCAACGTGGCCTGGGAGGTCCCGGCTGAGTCGGCTACCAAACTTCCTACCGAAACCAGTGCCCAGGATATGTCTGACACCATACCTTTGGACATATCTACTCCTGCACGTGGGGCAGCTAGAACCCCTGCTTCCATGTCCATTAAGGCTTTTTCTAGGGCTAAAGCTGCTAAACTTTCTAAAGCTTTGCCTCCCAAGACTACATCCCAGAGGCCTTCCTCTAGTTCTCAGATCCTCAGCCTTGCAGAGGACCTTATTTCTTTATTTAGAGGTTCACAACCTCACCCAGACAGGGCCTCTCACCCTCCACCAGACAAAAGGCCCAGGGCTGAGCCTTCTGACCCACACTCTTCAGATGAGTCCTCGGATGGTTCTGAGTTGTCAGACCACCAGGAGGAGGCTTATTCGCCCTATGAGGATTCTGATGCAGAAGAATCTATCCCTTCGGCCTCCCCTTCTGAAGAGTTTTCCTTTGGTGAGACTCTACACTCCATGAGAGAGCATTTTCAATGGCAAGGTCAGGATTTCTCTGATTCTAGAAAAAGATTAAGGACCTTTTTACATTTGCCTCAGCATAGGCCCTTAGCTATACCTCCTGTATTGAATGTAATTGATGATGTGTACAATGATGTCATTACAGCCCCTGATACTCTCCCCCCAGCCCCTGCCAAACCTGATAGATACTACAGGGTCCCGGATTCTCATTTTTATCTGTATAAAGCCCATTCTGCAGACCCAGAAACTATTACTCTGGGCCCTAAAGGGGTTGCGGCTACCACTGCCAAAAATCCTCTACCTTCTGAAAGAGAGTCTAGAGCTTTAGAGAGATGGGGAAAGAAGGTATATACTTCTGCAACTCTTTCCGTCAGGGCACTAAATTGTCAATTTCATATGATACAGTACCAAGAGTATTTGTTAGATGAACTGAACAAGAAGCTTTCTTCTCCTGAGCCCCTTGACCGTAAATCCCTTCAGGATTTGGTACACAACTCACAGCAGGTTAGTAATCATTTCTTAAAGTGTGGTTATGATGCATTGGAGGCTTCATTTAGGTCAGCTATGACTGGGGCAGTTATTCGTAGGCATGCCTGGCTGAAGGAACAATCTTTGCCAGACCATGTTAAAGCTAAACTCCTGGATGCTCCAATGGAGAAACAAAATTTATTTGGCTCCTCTGCTCAGGAGGTCTTAAAGAAGTATGAAGAAAAGGCAAAATCTGTGCAAACAGTTAAGGATTTCCTACAAGTACAACCACCGAGATTCAGCAGAAACTGGCCTACTAAGAGTTGGTCCTTTCCAGACTCGGACAGAGCCCAGAGAGGCAGGAACAGACGCCCCAGAGGCAGAGGCCAATTTAGGGGCTCTTACAGAGGCCGTAAGTGGCAGCCTGCCAACCAGAGAGGTAGTGCAACAGCAGCAACAACTACTACTACACCAGGACAGGCTCAATGACTTTACTCTGATTCCGCCCACCAGGGCTCAACTGGAAGCACCCTTGGGCGGAAATCTTGCTTTACTCTCGAAAAATTGGCATTATATTACAAGAGACACATGGACACTGCAAATAATAGACAATGGATACAGGTTCCACTTCCACACTTTGCCAAAAAGAAACAGAATGCCAAACCTACCACCAAATCAGAGGGCAGAGGCTTTAAAGCAGATCAACAACTTGCTTCAAATGAAAGCTATAGAAAAGGTACCACTTTCAGAGAAAGGCCAAGGATTTTACTCCAGACTATTCCTTGTACCAAGAAAAGAAAATCAATGGAGGCCTATTCTCGACCTGTATGCACTGAATACTTACCTCATTGTGCCAAAATTCAAGATGCTGACCCTACAGCAACTTCTTCCCATGTTGGGCAAGGAGTCTTGGCTGGTGACTCTGGATCTCAAGGAGGCATACCTGCACGTCCCTATTCGACCAAACTGCAGAAGACACCTCAGATTTCTTGCAGGATCAGAGCATTATCAATTCTCAGCATTGCCCTTTGGCTTATCTACTGTGCCCAGAGTATTCACAAAATGCCTGGCATCAGTAATTGCACACTGCAGACTTCAGGGGATTCAAATCTACCCTTATCTGGACGACTGCCTTATACAAGCGGACAACAAGGTGAATTTAATAAAAGACTTGGCCTATGCCATCCACCTACTACAGGCATTGGGATACACAGTCAACATCCAAAAATCAAGACTGGTTCCATCCCAAAGGATAACCTTTCTGGGTGCGGATCTAGACACAACCACCCAAATGGCTTTTCTCACAGAAGAAAAACAAAAACAACTTCCGGATTACTTCATGAATCTGACAAGACAAACTCATCTTACTGCAAGGAAAATCCTGCAGGCCCTGGGTTACATGGCATCCTGCATAATTCTGATACCACAGGCCAGGCTGCATATGAGAAAATTACAATGGTATTTAAGGAGTGTATGGTCTCAACACAGTCACAGTTTGGAAACTTTGATACCAATCATTCCTTGCCTTCAAAAGGAATTCCTGTGGTGGGCTCAGGCCTGCCAGTTCAACAGAGGGATGCCTTTCAACAAACCAAAAACAAAACAAACCATCACCACGGACGCTTCAGACCAAGGATGGGGAGCACACATGGAGGGCAAGTGTATCCAAGGCCTATGGTCTCAAGGACAGCTACACATGCACATAAACCAAAAGGAAATGCTGGCAGTGATGCATGCAATCGAGGCTTTCAAACCCTTCCTCCATCAAGGCCACCTGTTAATAAGGACAGACAACACCACGGTCATGTGGTACATAAACAAGCAGGGAGGCACACACTCCTACCCTCTATGCCGGCTGGCTATGAATCTATGGGAGCTATGCCTGAAACTCAATATCCAACTGCAGTCCCAGTTCGTGCCAGGAAAGGAAAATACACTGGCAGACAGCTTAAGCAGAACTACCATGGATGCACACGAATGGATGCTGCACCCAGACATCTTCCAACTCATAACAAAGGTATGGGGAACGCCGGAGATAGATCTGTTTGCCTCCCCCCTCAGCCATCATTCTGATAGCTCCAGACTGGCCAAGGCAACATTGGTATCCACTATTGAGGAGCATGTCACAGGCAAAACCATGGCCTCTCCCCCTATGGCCTTTTCTTCTGACACAGAACAATTTCAAGATCATGCATCCCAACTTAAAAACATTGCAGCTAACTGCCTGGAAAATCCCTTAAATCCAAAACAAAATGTTTTATCACAGAGAGTGAAGGACATTATCATGGAAGCTCGCCGGTCTTCCACAAGGAAGACATACTCAGCTAAATGGAAAAGATTTTTCATTTGGAACACATCAAAAGGCTTAGATGTGACAGTGGCAAGCATGACACATATTCTGGAATACTTAGCAGAACTGTTCCACAATGGCATTTCCTATTCTTTCATTAAGATTCATGCCTCAGCAATTTCAGCAGAATACAATGTGGATCCACCTATCTTCTCACACCCTCTCCTCAAGCAATTTCTGAGAGGGATCAAAAATATCAAACCTCCAAGAAACCCCCCTTTACCGGCTTGGAATCTCAACTTTGTCTTGGAGAAACTAACACTTCCTCCCTTTGAACCAGCAGCTACAGCGGATCTTCAGTTTTTGTCTTGGAAAACTGCATTCCTTTTGGCTATAACTTCAGCAAGAAGAGTATCTGAGTTACAAGCATTAATGACAGTACAGCCATTTCTTATCTTCCATCAGGACAGAGTTACACTAAGAACTAATCCTACTTTTATGCCAAAGGTGGTATCTAGGGTATCCTTGAACCAAGCTATTCACTTGCCTAATGTTTGGAATTCCATTGCATTTATCCAAATTTAGCCTTCCTAGAGGGCACCTGGCATCTGGGGCAAGAAAAACTGAGGAAAATGGCGTCGGCCGATGCTTTTATACCCCAGACGGTCTGACGTCTGGGAAGGTGCGACATCAGCCGAGGCCAGACCCAGACTTTGGAATCCGACCGACCGAAGGGCTGCCTGAGGCAGGACAACCCATATGTTATGACTGCAGATGCATACCTATCGGACATCTACATTTATGGTAGGTACAAAACTGTACTTTTTTGTGACTTAAAGGAGAGGTTTATTATTAGAGCAGAGGTCCCTAGTACTGGAGTAAGGCTCCCGTTAGGTTTTGTAATGTATGGGTTTTATCAGGGTAGTAGACAATCTTATGAGTTAGTTTAAGTTGGTTATAAAGGAGAAGATGGGGATGTTCAAGCCAGTTGAGTTGTTTAAGGGCTGTGCATGTTTGATACATACTGTTGTAATGTTACAGTAATTTTGTGCTTTGCGTGTATATGGCAATTTCATTGTCAGTTTGCATGTAGTGCACTTATGACTCTTTCTTGTTACTTTTATGATAAGTGGAATGCAACTACCATCAGATATATTTAAATGTCTTCAAAATGAAAGATTTACAGAGAGGAACCAAATTGTGGATTAAGCTTTTCCTGTCTTTTTATGCTACTTCTGTTCTTAATCAGTCTGAGCATGTTACCTACATTTCTGAGCATGTTACCTACATTTACCTAGCTTATATCAAGTTTGTAAGCCAGGTTATGTTAGTGAAAATCTGCCATCAATACCTTCTTCAGCTAGTTTGTAGTCTGAATGTAGCCCCATTTTATGTCTCCAGTCTTACTTACTGGTTGTCCTTTTCTTCAAGATCAGGATCATATTACTATTGTTTTATGTCCAGTTATCCAACTGCTCTGTAACTCTCATGTAAAAATGTCATCTTCCTTCTGTTTAATTTCTAAAGATTGCCTCCCATTTCTTATTACCAAACATCCAAAATTATGTGTATTGACAGTGTAAGAATGTATCCCTCATATCTGCTTCTTCATTTCTACATCTGTCATAGGATGCATTCTCTCTTCTTTCCACATTATGCATTTTCATTGTTATACGTGTGTAAGTTAACACATGTAGAACAGTATTATTGATGCATTATCTCTTTTTCCACATTGTGAATTTTCATTGTTTTATGTGTGTAAGTTAACACATGTACAAAGAACACTCTTATTGATGCATTATCTCTTCTTTCCACATTACGCATTTTAATTGTTATACATGTGTACGTTAACACATGCAGAACACTGTTATTGGTGCACTCTCTCCTCTTTCCACATTATGCATTTTCATTGTTATATGACTGAAAGTTAACACGTGTTTCTTTATGCATTTATGCATTCTTTCTTCTTTCCACATTGTGCATTTTCATTGTTATACTTGTGTAAGTTAACACATATAGAGCACTGTTATTGGTGCATTCTCTCTTCTTTCCACATTGTGCATTTTCATTGTTATACGTGTATAAGTTAACACATATAGAGCACTGTTATTGGTGCACTCTCTCTTCTTTCCACATTATGCATTTTCATTGTTATACGTGTGTAAGTTAACACATATAGAGCACTGTTATTGGTGCACTCTCTCTTCTTTCCACATTATGCATTTTCATTGTTATACGTGTGTAAGTTAACACATATAGAGCACTGTTATTGGTGTACTCTCTCTTCTTTCCACATTATGCATTTTCATTGTTATACGTGTGTAAGTTAACACATATAGAGTACTGTTATTGGTGCACTTTCTGTTCTTTCCACATTATGCATTTTCATTGTTATACGTGTGTAAGTTAACACATATAGAGTACTGTTATTGGTGCTCTCTGTCTTCTTTCCACATTATACATTTTCATTGTTATACGTGTGTAAGTTAACACATATAGAGTACTGTTATTGGTGCTCTCTGTCTTCTTTCCACATTATGCATTTTCATTGTTATACGTGTGAAAGTTAACACATGTAGAACACTGTTATTGGTGCACTCTCTCCTCTTTCCACATTATGCATTTTCATTGTTATACATGTGTAAGTTAACACATATAGAACACTGTTATTGGTGCACTCTCCTCTTTCCACATTATGCATTTTCATTGTTATACATGTGTAAGTTAACACATATAGAACACTGTTATTGGTGCACTCTCTCCTCTTTCCACATTATGCATTTTCATTGTTATACGTGTGTAAGTTAACACATGTAGAACAGTATTATTGATGCATTATCTCTTTTTCTACATTGTGAATTTTCATTGTTTTATGTGTGTAAGTTAACACATGTACAAAGAACACTCTTATTGATGCATTATCTCTTCTTTCCACATTATGCATTTTAATTGTTATACATGTGTATGTTAACACATGTAGAACACTGTTATTGGTGCACTCTCTCCTCTTTCCACATTATGCATTTTCATTGTTATATGACTGAAAGTTAACACGTGTTTCTTTATGCATTTATGCATTCTTTCTTCTTTCCACATTGTGCATTTTCATTGTTATACTTGTGTAAGTTAACACATATAGAGCACTGTTATTGGTGCACTCTCTCTTCTTTCCACATTGTGCATTTTCATTGTTATACGTGTGAAAGTTAACTCTTTCCACATTATGCATTTTCATTGTTATACGTGTGAAAGTTAACTCTTTCCACATTATGCATTTTCATTGTTATACGTGTGAAAGTTAACACATGTAGAACACTGTTATTGGTGCACTCTCTCCTCTTTCCACATTATGCATTTTCATTGTTATACGTGTGTAAGTTAACACATCTAGAACACTGTTATTGGTGCACTCTCTCCTCTTTCCACATTATGCATTTTCATTGTTATACGTGTGTAAGTTAACACATCTAGAACACTGTTATTGGTGCACTCTCTCCTCTTTCCACATTATGCATTTTCATTGTTATACGTGTGTAAGTTAACACATATAGAACACTGTTATTGGTGCACTCTCTCCTCTTTCCACATTATGCATTTTCATTGTTATACATGTGTAAGTTAACACATATAGAACACTGTTATTGGTGCACTCTCTCCTCTTTCCACATTATGCATTTTCATTGTTATACGTGTGAAAGTTAACTCTTTCCACATTATGCATTTTCATTGTTATACGTGTGTAAGTTAACACATATAGAACACTGTTATTGGTGCACTCTCTCCTCTTTCCACATTATGCATTTTCATTGTTATACGTGTGTAAGTTAACACATGTAGAACACTGATATTTGTCCAAGATGTCTGACCATTGTGCTGTTTAATTTTATCTTGCCCACCATTCATTCCAGTTCCCCTGGCTATGTATCTTTTTTTGTTCTTTCTATTCAGTGTATATATTTATGAATGAATGTATTAACTGGAGTAAAGCACTAATCACAATGGTCTACTTTCAGGCTCAGTCTGGGTGTACACGTCTGCACAAAGCAGACGAAAACTGAATAATGTTTTAGATTTGAATGGAACGATACAGGAGTGAGTGTGTGTGTGCTTATATGTATATGATATGGACAATATATTTATATGTGTATATGTACAATTCAGCAAAGTAATCCATTTGTAATGAGAAGAACATGCAATAATACGTTCAGATGTAAAGTACACATTGGCACATATAACAGGGTTGTGGTTATTTGAGAATGCAGTTGTCTGAGATACAGGGTGATATACACACACAGATAAAGATGAAACTCAGCATTAGTTTAGTGTTGCGAGTGGATAAGAAGTGGATATTGTGATCTAAGTAACACTACCTTTCTTGAAACATGCACATTTTGCTTAAGTAAACAGGCTTGTTTTGTGTTCTTTCCTGAAGACAGGGAAGGAGACATTGTCTGTCATGTATTTGGCAGGGGATTCTTAGGTTTGGGGGCCTAGGATGAAGAAGGCGTATTCTTCATGTTTTATTATTCCATGCCTTGGATGTTGCAATTGTAATACAAAAATGGTAGTTTATGCGGCAACCTGCATGGGATGCCCAGCTTTCTATGTGGGCAAAACCATACCAATGCTTAGAGATTGGATTGTAAAGCACATTAAAGATATAAAGAACAAAAAAACTAGCAACGCCCTATATATGCATAGTTTAAACTGTAACAATTTTAAAAGGTTTTTGGTTTTTGTTATAGATAAATTGAGTGAAAATGAGAGAGGAGGGGACTTAAAACCTTGTTGGAAGTTAGCGAAACAGTATGGCAACTGAACTAAATGCCAGGCAGCAACCAGGTATTAATGATTTTTGTTCTGTTGCTGGGATATTAAAACACAGGACAATCCAGGTTTGAAAGTTATCTTCACTATTTAAGGTTCATGGAAAACCATCACTTTTACTGTTTTATAAATATGGTTTAATAAATAATTTTATTTATAATGTAAACAATTTTTAGGTTTAGTATGTATTTATTAATTTTAAACATTAGATGTGGTGATGTCCTCTCTCACCTTCATTTTTTGCTGATGGGTTCAGAACCGATCCTCTGTTCCAACTTGGCTGCTTTCAAAAAGCTCGAGGTCTCCCAGCTAGCTCGTGGCTTACTCCCCATCCCATGATGCTCTGTGTAATTCCCCAGATCTGTTTGCCGCTAAACAGATTGGATGTTTCCTCAGCTGGCTCTGGCTAAGTTTTATCATTTTTTCTTTATATATATATAACCATTTAGCTTGTTTAAACTTGTGTGCAATTACTTTAATAATACTTTAGCTAAGTCAGTCACGGTCTAGACTTTGTCCACTGCTTGCTGTTGATCTCTGGGGCCACCATTTTTTGTTTTAGGCCTACAGTCCACCACTGTCATGATTCCCTATCTGTGTTATTGACATTTTTACATTTTTACATTATTATTACTGTTGCTCATTGATTAGTATTGTAGGCATGTGTGTTGTTAATAGAGTTCAGCTCATTTAAATTAGAGAGCGACTCAGCCATTTTTACTTGGCCCATGAAGTGTGTTTTGTAGTTGAAAAGTTTGTTTTCGTAGAGTGCCAAACCTTATATTTTTCTTGTATCCTCCTTGGTGTGTGTGTGTTTTTTTGTTTTTTTGTGCTGTTCAGTTTGCGCACATATATATATATATATATATATATATACACATAAAACTTAACTCTCTTCTTCTCTTTAACAAGCTCATTTAACTTAAGAGAGCAGTTTCTAGCCTATTCAAGTTTGAGGGTTTTCCCCGCCTGGTTTTCCTGTGTGCTGTTTAAAAAAAAATATATATATATATATATATATATATATATATATATATATATATGTATATAGTATAAGTTGTTTGGTGTTACGTAATTTATTGTTGCATTTACTATGTCTAAACAATTGAATGAGACTAAACCCTCTGGGTTCAATAAATGTTCCAAATGATCTCAAAGAATGTCGTTTACAGATAGCTATTCAGAATGTGTGTACTGCCTTGGAGCAGTACACTTACAAGAATTGTTCTCTATATGCCACTCTTTCAGTTCAAGGTTTTTCCTTGAGAGAAAAAATAAACTTATTCTAAGAGGATTACTAAAAACATCTTTTGCAGAATCCTTAGAAGAAGGTCTGTGTACTTCAAAGATAAGTTCTTCCCCTCCTTCTAGATCTGGTATGTCAGCAAAAAGATATTCATCCTCTTATAACCAGTCTGGACCTTCACAAAAAGTTTCTAAAATGTCATCGAAGGCTTTCAGACCTGAGAAACAATCTACCTCAGCTCCATCTGTTTTGGAGCCATTGGTATTGCACATTCGTAGCTGGTCCCTTGCTTTGGAACCGGTACCTCCGACTTTGGGGGTCACCAATTTTGCAGAAATCTATGTCTCCTGCCCCCTCCTTTCGATCCTCCAGGAGTTTGACAGAAGATGATGTGGATCATGTGGTGCAGATGCTTTTGAGTACACCGGCACTAGCCATATTATCGGATCCAACCCAGAGGGTTTTGCAGCCTAGTGGACCTGCACCATCACTACTGACTCATCTTTCAACCTGCCTCAGGACTTCGGAGCCAGAATGCATGTAGCTGATTGTAGTGGAACCGTCGGAGACCTGCCGCAGTATCCATGGCCCCAACCTGTGCTCCAACTTCCTCGGTGCCATCTGAGCTCGTGGAGTCTACGGGTCGACATTCTCCAGTTGGATCTGGGGAGGACAGTCTGATCAGACATCTGTCGGATCCAAACTTGCCTCTCGGAGCTTCTCCTTGAGTGAGCTCGGTGCCTACATCAGCTTCGAAGACAAACCCCTTGGTGCCGGGGAAGCCTTCTGGTTCTTCGGAACTGGGAGCTTCCTCGGGTCATGGGCTGGGGGCTTTCAAGGCATTGAGGAGAGTGCTGTCACCACGGGCAGCCCCACTCTCAGATCCAGCCATTCCTCCCCCAAAGGCACTGGTGTCCATCTCCACAAAGCGGATTCCACAAAGAAGTGGAGACCCTAAGTCTCAGGATGCCCCATTGGGTGAACCTATCTCTTCCAAAACCTCTCCAGAATTCCCTACTGAAGAGGTCCCTCGAAAGAGACTATGTAAGAGGAAGCATTTGGACTCTCTAGATGAGTTAGTCACATCTGGCACAGACCTCGAGGATTCAGAAGGGTCTCACAGTTGCCCTCTGAGGATCTCTCCTTTGCAGACATCTTGGATATTCTTAAACAGAGAGGCGGCTGGAAGCCCATCGACCCTTCTGATGAGGAGTCTGTATACCTGAAGACTTTTGGGTCTCACCCTTCCACCAATTGGGTGTCTCTGCCTTTCGATGAACTTATGGAATTAGTTTGTTGAAAGGCATGGGAGTCTTCGGATTCCATGGAGCCTGATTCCTGAAAGCCAGATAAGTTTAGAACATCCTCCGAAGATAAATACTTCCTAACAAAAGGTGTCACAGTAGATGCTATGGTCGTGGTAGTGGCCACAAAGTAGGTATTGTCAGAGACATCCTTTTCTGTCCATCCCACGAATAAGGAGTCACAAATGGACAGATATAGAATGCGTATTTTTTCTTCAGTGACCTTTACCCTCAGGTCCCTGAATTATCTTACACAATTTACCCAGTTTAGCAGGCTGCAGAGAGATCTCGTGAAGGAGCTAGGAGATATTCTACAAGGTTCAGCAGCTGTGGGGGCATCAGACAAAGTATCCTCCCAGCTCACTGCCTTAAATTCACTAGCAAACTCATCCATGAAGCTCATTTCCTATGCAGCTGATGGAGCGAGTAGGGCAGCGGGTTTAGGAATTTCCCTTAGGAGACATTCCTGGAAGCACTTGTGTAACTTTACAGAACCTTTTAAGTCTTCCTTTGTTAATGCTCCTTTTGATGGCTCGTCCTTGTTTGGGCTGAAAGTGAAAGACACACTAACCAGGTGTGAACAGGAAAGGAAAACTCTGCCATTGGAGTCCATTTCTCAATACCTTCTAGACCTTATCCCAAAGGTCAAAAGGGAGGAAAGATGTGGTTCTGAAAACCCCAGAGAGATTTTCCAGACACACATGAGCCTTCTCCTAGGGGCAGAGGGGGAAGCAATAATGAAAGATACCAACCATATGGCAGAGAGGGTCCGCAAACCCAGAGACAGAGAATCCTTCTTTGGTAAGCCCTTTGAGCGCTCCTGAAAGGAGGCTCGTCTCTCCATCTCTGGAGGCAGTCAGGGTTCACTTATCCTTGTACCCAAACGCCTTGCTAAAAACAACAAAAGACAAATGGGTACAAAGCATCATGTACAGAGGCTACAATGTACCCTTTTCCCTTCCAACCCCATGTATCAAAAATATTCCAGAAGTTCCACCCAGTCACAGGAAACAAGCAACCATAGAAATACAGAAGTTGCTAGAAAAAAAGAGTCATCCAGCTGGTCCCTGCAGACCATATAGGATCTGGAACTTACTCAAGATTCTTTTTAGTTCCAAAGAAAACAGGGGACTGGAGACCCATACTGGATCTCAGCAGGTTGAACAAATCTGTCACAAACACAAAGTTCCAGATGGTAACACTGCAGTTGATACTTCCCATTTTGGGAAAAGATAACTGGATGTGCTCTATAGACCTCCAGGATGCGTACTACCACATAAAGATGGACAGACCACCGGCCGAGAGCCAGTCATTACCAGTTTTGAGCTTTGCCCTTTGGTCTCACTACAGTCCCCAGAGTGTTCACCAAATGTATGGCAGTAGTTACGGTTCACCTGAGGCATCTAGGATTCTGAGTGTTTACGTATCTAGACTACTGGCTCCTAACCTCCACCACCAAGCATCTACTGTCAGTCACATGAGACACCACCCTGACACTTTGCTTCCGTTTGGGGAATGGCAATAAACTACAAAAAATCTGCCTTATTGCCATCTCAGTATATTGTTTTTATAGGTGCAGATCTAGATACTACAACAATGATAGTAAAGTTGCCCCCAGAAAGAGTTCAAACCTTGTGGCTTCAGGTCTCAGTCCTTCGTCCAAAAAGGAAGATTTCAGCAAGGATAGTTGTAAAAGTACTGGGCACCATGACAGCAGTGATAAATGTAATTCCATTAGCACAGCTGCACATGAGGATCTTACAGTGGCTACTGTTCACTCAGTGGTCCATGCAGGAACTACCAATGTCACATCAGATCATATTAACAGAATCTTGCAAGAGAGACCGCCAGTGGTGGCTGCACTCCAATCATGTGACCTTAAGTCGACCCTTTCTTCTTCCACAACTGTTAGCCACAGCAACCTCGGATGCTTCCCAGATTGGGGGGGGGGGGAGCATTATCAGGGAGAGACAGTCCAATGCACTTGTCAGGATCACGAGGCCCACTTGCACATCAATGTACTGGAGATGAGACCGGTGCTTCTTGCATTGCAAGTATCCCAAGACTCTCTTCTGATAGGAACGATTGATGTTAAGTTGTCAATCTCGCCTTCATTCTTGCTTGATGGGTTCAGAGCTGATCCTCGGCTCCAACTCGGCACTTTGCTAAGCTCGAGAGTCACTTTTACCAGCTCGTGGCAGCCCTATATCCCATGATGCAAGGCAGTAAGTACCCAGATCTCGTTTGCTGCTTCGCTGATGAGGTCCTCCTTTTGCCAGCTCCTGGTAAGTGTTTTATATTAAACTGCTTTTAGCCCCTTTTCACTTTTAAACTTAATATCTGACATTTTTAGTTTATATTAAGCCCCTTTTTGACTAAAATTATCCTTCCTCCTTAATTTTCTTAGTCAGGCCTTCTTCCCTCCCATCCCACCCCCCCCCTGTGTCAGAGTGTGTGTGTGTGTGAGGTTTTTACTGTTTCAACTATAATTTAGTTGTTTGTTCGGGACTGTGTGGTTCTGAGTTTGTCCACTATGTCCAAAGAGCAGAGGGTCTCAGGCTTTAAGAAGTGTGACTCGTGCTGTCAGAAGATGTCTCTGACAGACGGTCACACTTCTTGTTTATATTGCCTGGGACCTCTCCACCTGCAGGACTCCTGTGCGATTTGTCATTCCTTTAGCCAGAGAGTCCTGCAGGAGAGGAGAAATAAGTTGATTTTAAGGGGTCTCCTTAAACCGGAGGGCTCTCTGGCTAAATCGGCTCCGAGCAAGACTTCAAAGTCTTCCAAGGCCCAGGCTTCTGTGTCCAAGCCTGTGGCCTCGGTTCCGACTCCTTTGGAGTCGAGATCGGCTCCGGCTGGAGCCGATCCTGTTTTGCAAAAATCTTCGGCACCAATGGCTATCGGTGCCGATACTGTTACAGTCACATCGGTGTCGGCTCCTACTGGCTCCGACCACCATGTGGCTCAGGCTTCGGTGTCGGCGCTGACCGGCTCCGACACCGTTACTGTTATGTCTGTATCGGCTCCGGCTGGAGCCGATGCATTGAGACTTTCTTTCTGAGCCGAAAAGTACTCGGCTCCGGCTGCATCTATGGTTTCTTCGGCTCCGATGGTTCCTTCGAGGAAGAGGTCCAGGTCCCCTTCCTTGGAACCGATACTCTCAGCTCCGGCCTCACCTCTCCTCTCGGAACGGAGCCATCGGAGCCGATCATCTAGGTCATCCAGGCTTTCAGACCATGATTTAGAGAGGGTGGTCAGTAGATTATTGAAATCAAAGACACTGGCCCAGATGCTGCATAGTCCGTCTCAACAGACGACTATTAGTCCACACCCTCTTGAAGTTCCTCCTTCGACTGTACCCCAGAGTTTGGAGCTGGAGTCTTCGGGGATAGTTTCTGCTATGGCTGAGGGTCGGATACCCCCCCCCCCTTCTGCACCCTCGGCATCTACTCTTATCTCCTCTTCGAGACCTTCCTTAGAGGGATTCGGTGGTCGGGCTTCCCTGGTCTCCTCCGAGGGGGTGAGTGGCATCGGACCCTTGTCCGTCCCCACTCTTCCCCTTGGAGCCTCGGCCTTGGTGAGCTCGGCTCCGACATCTGCCTCGGAGCCTTCCCTTTCGGTGGGCCCTGGAGTTCCGGTTTCTTCGGAACGGGTTCTCTCGGACCTCCCTGGGAGGGGGGCCTTCGAGGTGATGAAGAGTGTGCTGGCCACTGGGCTCAGCCAGCAGTCTATTCCCTTAGCTCCTCCCTCTACAGTGCCTGTCGATATCTCTGCCATCTCTCTTGCTCCCGGACCCAGAGATCCTCCGCCTCAGGTTTCCCCACTGGGAGTAACCCCCTCTTCCGAGGATTCTCCTGATCAGTCAGGAGATCCTCCTCGCAAGAGGACTTGTAAGAGGAAACACCTAGACTCCCCTGAGTCTATCACTTCAGATACTGACTTAGATGAGTCGGAGGGATCCCCAAGATCCCCCTCTGAGGATGTCTCCTTTTCAGACATCCTAGAACTCCTAAAACAGAGGGGAAATTGGCCCTCCACAAATCCCTCTGAGGATGAGTCGGTATACCTAGAGGCGTTTGGATCTTGGCCCTCCACCTCCTGGGTGTCTCCGCCTTTCGACCCCCTTATGGAGGTTATTGCTCGAAAGGCTTGGGCTGCTCCTGACTCTGTAGAGCCAGTTCCTAGGAGGCCGTCTAAATTTATTACTGCCCCTTCGGAAAAGCAATTCCTTACGAAAGGTGTCCCTGTTGATACCATGGTGGTGGCGGCTGCCACTAAGAAGGAACTTGCAGATTCTTCCGTACCTGTCCATCCTCCTAATAAGGATTCTAGGACCATGGATAGGTATGGTAAGCGGATGTTCTCTTCAGCGACCTTTGCTATGCGCTCGCTGAACTACTTATGTCACTTCACCAGACTCCAAAGGGACATCCTTAAGGAACTAGGTGAAGTAGTACAGGATCCTACAGCTGCAGGGGCTCAAGAGAAAATTGCTTCTCAGCTAGGAATCCTTAATTCTATAGCTAACTCCTCAATGCGACTGATATCATACGCAGCAGATGGAGCGAGTAGAGCCGCAGGTACAGGAGTGGCTCTTAGACGTCAATCCTGGATGCGGCTCTGTAATTTTGCAGATCTCTTTAAGGCGTCCTTCACAAACTCTCCCTTTGATGGGTCAGCTTTGTTTGGCCCTCAAGTGAAGGATACATTGACCAGGTGTGAACAGGACGGCAAGACTCTTTCTGCCGTAGGGGTCCGTTTTTCCACCCCTTCTAGACCTTACCCTAAGGGACAGAAGGGTGGAAAGATGTGGTTCCGCAAATCCCAAGGAGTCACGCCGGATACACGTGGTCAGTTTACCCCTAGAGGCAGAGGGGGTAATAATAACAGACGCCGCTCTAGAGGCAGAGGGGGTCCACAGAACCAGGGAAGCAGAGAGCCTCTCTCTGACAAGCCCTTTCAGCATCCCTGAGATGTTGCCCGACTGTCCATCCTTGGAGGCAGTCGGGGGAAGACTATCGCTGTACCCAGAAGCCTGGCGTTCCCTCACTCAAGACAGATGGGTACAGTCGATTATATCCGAGGGTTACAAAATTCCTTTCGAGGAAAGTCCCTTCTCTCACACAAATTCCCTTCCAGATGTACCACCCGGTTTAAGGGAAGTTGCAGAGTTAGAAGTATTAAAACTTCTACAAAAAAGAGCCATTCAGCCAGTTACAACAGACCATTCAGAGCCCGGAATCTACTCAAGATTCTTTTTGGTCCCCAAAAAGACGGGAGACTGGAGACCAATATTGGATATCAGCAGACTCAACAAGTCTGTGAGAAAGACAAGATTTCGAATGGTCACACTTCAGTCAATTTTGCCCTTCCTAGAGAAGGACAACTGGATGTGCTCAATAGATCTTCAGGACGCGTACTATCACATAAATTTCACAGACGCTCCAGAAGATTTCTCCGCTTTCGGCTGGGGTCCAGTCATTTTCAATTCAGAGCCCTGCCCTTTGGTCTCACTACAGCCCCCAGAGTGTTGACCAAATGTATGGCAGTGGTCACGGCTCACCTGAGACGTCAAGGATTCCAGGTGTTTCCGTATCTCGACGACTGGCTCCTTTCAGCCACCACCAGGCATCAACTTCTTCAAGCCAGGGATTACACACTAAATCTCTGCACTCAATTGGGAATTTCGATCAACTACGAAAAATCCTCCTTATTGCCCTGCCAGTCTATTACTTTCATAGGCGCAAACTTAAACACTGTTCGGATGTCAGCAACCCTCACAGACCAAAGAATCGCAGATATACAAAGTCACGTGAGGATCATCCGAGCCAGCAAAAAAGTACAAGCCAGAATGGTTCTGAAGGTGTTGGGCCTCATGGCTGCGGCCATTACCCTTCTTCCCCTGGCCCGCTTCTACATGCGCCTGCTTCAGTGGATGTTGTTCACTCAGTGGTCTTACCAACAACTTCCAATGCGTCACCAAATCCTGGTGACACAAATTTGCAGGAATCATCTTTCATGGTGGATTACTTCTCCCCAAATTCACCAAGGCAGACCCTTTGTATCCCCGGCCCCGGTAGCCACCGTCACTATGGACGCCTCCCTGATCGGGTGGGGGGTCATTATTAGGGCAGGATGGTTCATAGGACGTGGCAACCGTTCGAATACCACCTGCACATAAATGTCCTAGAGATGAGAGCAGTGCTTTTAACTTTGCAAGCCCTCAACGACTTTCTTCCCTTGGGAACAATTGCAGTTCACACAGACAACATGTCTGTAGTATGGTATATCAACAAACAGGGCGGAACCAAGTCCTACCCCTTGTGTCGAGAAGCTCTCAGACTTTGGCAATGGGCGATCTCCTCTCATCGGTTTCTGGTAGCAACGCATATCCCTGGGAAAACCAACATTCTAGCGGACAGATTGAGCAGAGCTATTCTCATGCCTCACGAGTGGTCTCTCAAACAATCTATAGTGGAAGAGATTTTTCTAGAATGGGGCTGCCCTTGTTGCGATCTTTTTGCTACTCCCCAAAACAGAAAATGCCCAGATTTCTTTTCTCTCTTCCCGCTGCCAGGCCATCCCCCCAGAGACGCTCTAACCCAGGATTGGCGCCAGGGACTTGTTTATGCCTTTCCTCCCTTTCCACTGATTCCACAAGTTCTCCAGAAAGCCACCGTTTTGAGAGCCAAAATGATTCTCATTGCTCCCTATTGGCCTCGACAAATTTGGTTTCCGTTCCTCCATCGTCACCTTTTGGTGCAGCCGTGGCATCTGGACCCAGTACCAGACCTTCTGATTCACCAATCGGGTCAGCTGCACCGGTCTATCCCTTCTCTCAACCTCACAGCATGGTTGCTCCACTTCCTTCCTTAGCCAGGCTTCCTATGATCTCTAATCCTGTTAGGGACATCATAGTAGCTTCCCTAAAATCCTCTACTAGAAGGATTTATACCAGCAAATGGAAACATTTTTCTTGTTGGGCAAAAGCTAAAAATCTTGATCCCTTTACTGCTCCAGTCCAAGCAGTTTTGGATTTCTTAGCAGAAATCATTCACGCGGGCTCTTCTTCTTCCACGGTCAAAGTTCAGTTGGCTGCTATCTCGAACTTTCATGTCGGGTTCGCAGATCACAACATTATGTCCCACAGGCTTTGTAGAGCCTTCTTAAAAGGAATTTTTCTCCTGAAACCTCCAGTCAGGAGTCCTCCTCAATGGGACCTAAATTTAGTGCTGACATCCTTGATTCTTCCTCCCTTCGAGCCAGCTGTTTCATGTTCCCTGAAATTTCTTTCATGGAAAACTCTTTTCCTGGTTGCTATTACGTCAGCTAGGAGAGTGTCTGAACTTCATGCTCTCTCTGTTCGTCCCCCTTATTTGGTCTTTCACAAAGACAGAGTATCCTTGAGAACTAACCCGACCTTTTTGCCTAAGGTCGCCTCAAAGAGTAATTTGAATCAGTCTATTGACCTTCCTGTATTTTTCCCAGATTACTCAAACAGATCAGAACAAAAATTACATTATCTTGATGTTCACCGCCAACTCAGATATTATTTGGACAGAACAAAACAATTCAGGAAATCCAATCAGCTCTTTATTTCTTATGCTGATAACAAAAAAGGCCTTCCCATCTCAAAAGTGACCTTATCTAGATGGCTTTCTTCTGTCATCTCTGAAATCTATCAGCTCAGGGGAAAACAGCTGTGCTCGAAACCTAAAGCGCATTCAACCAGAAGCTTAGCCACTTCCACAGCCTTTCAGGCTAGACTTCCATTAGACACTATTTGTGCAGCAGCCACTTGGGCCACTCCTCATACCTTTGTTTCTCATTACAAATTGGATTTGGCCTCCAGGGACAGAGCCAGTTTTGGCTCTACAGTTCTCAAGAGTCTGTTCCATTGAGCCACCCAGGATAGAGGTGCTAGGGACGCGGTCCCATCAAGCAAGAATAAAGGCGAGATTGACAACTTAACATTGAGAAGTTATGTACCTACCATAACGTTCCATGTTAGTTGTCTTCTCTCGCCTTCTTTCTTGCGACCCTCCCTCCTTCCCCCTGGCCTGGACAGACCTTTTTCTCCCTTCATGGAAGAATGCTTCTTAAGACCATACAGTTCTGGTCTTCCTAACCCATCCTTCAGGCTTCTTCTCTGCCTTCTTTCTTCCTTTTGGAAAGTTTTTTATGCTAGGTGTTATTGCCTATAGACAACAAACGAGATCTGGGTACTTACCGCCTTGCATCATGGGATATGGGGCTGCCTCGAGCTGGTAAAAGTGACTCTCGAGCTTAGCAAAGTGCCGAGTCGGAGCCGAGGATCGGCTCTGAACCCATCAAGCAAGAAAGAAGGCGAGAGAAGGCAACTAACATGGAACGTTATGGTAGGTACATAACTTCTCATTATCCAGACAGACAACATGTCATTTGTATGGTATATAAACAAACAAGGAGGAACCGGATCTTATTCACTTTGTCGAGAGGCACTGAGAGTATGGCAGTGGGCAATGTCTTCCCAACATTTTCTGATAGCAATGCACATCCTGAGGAAATCAAATGTGATAAAAGATAAACTTAGCAGGACAATTCTAATGCCCCACCTGTGATCCCTGAAACAAAACATAGCGGAAATGATTTTCCAGAAATGGCGCCAGCCTTGCTGTGACCTTTTTGTCACATCCATGAATGTCAAATACAGCAGCTACTTTGCTCTAATCCCCCCCTCAGTGGAGTTCCCAAGGGATGCACTTGTAACACGCTTGGCGCTTGGGTCTCCTATACACTTTCCTCCCCTTTCCTTGATACCAAAAGTTCTTAAAAAGACAGTGCATTGGGAAGCACCTTAATACTTCATACACCTTACTGGCCTCACCAAATCTGGTTCCCTTTTTTGTGGCATCATCTTCAGGAGGAGCCCTGGATTTTGGACCTAGTTCCAGATCTTCTGATACACCTGTCGGGTATGCTCCATCGATCTGTGCAAACCCTCAGGTTCGCAGCATGGTTGCTCCGATTCCAACGATAGCCAGGCTACCAGACTTTTCACCGACAGTAAAACATATCTTGATTTCTTCTCACAAAGCTTCTATGAGAAGATTGTATCTCAGCAAATTGAAAAGATTTTCTTCCTGGGCTTCAGAAAATAATCTTGACCCTTTTTCTGCACCCTTACTGTCTGTTTTGGAATTTTTCGCGAAGCTTTTTCAGGAAGGGGTACCTGCAGCTACCATTTGAGTTCAACTAGTCGCAATTTCTAATTTTCATGTTGGAGACAGAGGTCCAAATATCATATCCCACAGACTTTGTAGAGCCTTCTTGAGAGGTGCAAATCTGTTAAAACCACCCATTAAACCACCTCTACTTCCATGGAATCTAAATTTTGTCTTATCTCGCATAATCTTTTCCCCCTTTGAGCCCGCTTTATCATGCAATCTTAAGTTTTTAATGTGGAAAACAGCTGTGTTAGTAGCCATCACTTTGGCCAGACGTGTTTCAGAACTACAAGCATTAGCTATCAAAGCCCCCTATATGCTGTTCCATAATGATGAGTCTCTCTCCGTATAAACCTGTACTTTCTACCAAAGGTACGTTCTGAATCAAACCTAAATCAGTCTATAGACTTACCAGTTTTCTTTCCCAATTATGGCAATAAGGCAGAATATATGTTACACCTACTGGATGTACACAGACAATTACATTTCTACTTGCACAGAATAAAGGAACTTAGAAAGACTGACCAACTATTTATATCATTTTCAGACTGTAAAAAAGGTGCTCCAGTAGCAAAATCTACTATATCCAGACGGTTGTCAGATTGCATCATGTACACCTACCATTCTGCAAACAAACAACTTCAGGCAGAATAAGAGCGCATTCTACTAGGGCTGTTTCTACCTCTTCCTTTTGTGTGAAACTGCCAATTGATACAATCTGTGCTGCAACAACATGGTCATCACCTCATAGCTTTATCAGAGTGCATTTGGCCTTCAGGGACAGGGCCTCCTTTGGGTCCACGGTTCTGAAGAATGTTGTCCTGTGAGCCACCCAAGAAAGATGGTGCTAGGGACGCTGTTCCATCAGTAAAGAATGAAGGTGAGATAGGACAACATCACATAAAGAAATGATGTACTCACCATAACGTTCCATGTGAGGTCTGATGAAGTTTAAAACTTGTTCAAACAAAAGCGCTAACAGTTTCTTTGTTACTGGAATCATTAAATACTTGGTGTTTTTATATTTCTCAATTGGGGTTCCTTTCATTTCAACATTTGAACAGTGTTCCAGAGGTGCTTGGACTTCAGCCTTGTGTGTTTTTGTGCCATGCGAGTTGCTAACCTTCATTCCTACATTCCAACCTCTTGCCCCCAGCATTTGACACTTGGAGGATCGAGGGATTACTATTTGGCATCTCTTACTCTCTGACCCTCTTCCTGTTTTTTTTTGTGATAGATAAAAAGTAATTTCTTTATATGCAATATTTAATATACCAGCAAACAAGATCTGGGGAATTCCACAGAGCATCATGCGATAGGGAGTAAGCTACGAGCTAGTTGGGAGACCTCAAGCTTTTTGAAAGTGGCCGATTTGTAACCGAAGATTGGTTCTGAACCCATCAGTAAAGAATGAAGGCGAGGTGGACAACTAACGTAGAATGTTATGGTGAGTACATAACTTTTTTATTTTATTTAACAGGATGTTTGGAAGCTGCTGATATATGTGTTTGTTATTTATTGTTTATTAGGGTGGTAGGTTAATGTATTAAAGGGTTAAATATTTGCATGTGTTATCAAGTCACATGATGATTTTTTATTATTTAAGTGCGATGATTTTTATTGCTTTTACTCTGATGATGCCCTAGAATGCAGAACGTCAAAAGCACTTAGTCTACAGATGTCAGTGATTTTTGATATTTTGTTTTCTGGACTAAATTGTACTCCACTAATGCTGGGGTTTGTGGTGTGCGTTTTTTGTTTTTTCCTTTGCTCTACTAGTAATGCACCGAGGGGTTCAGTGTTTTTTTTCCATTGTCATTCTGTTAGCCTGCTGGCAAAGAAGAAGGATTCCGTGCTGCAGAGTGTGAGGATCATGGAACGAACTAAAATGATGAAACTTGGGGGATGGGCAGCTATTTTGCCTTGGTGAGGGTAATCTAGTTATTGGAGAGAGAGTTTTAAACCCGCACATGATGTTGAACATGGTTTAGAGTATAGATATGTTTTTGTTCTTTTACAGCTTCTTTCAGTTTCTTTCTTCATAGCCCTTCTTTGAGTTCTAGAAGATCTTATTATATTAGCTCCCAACCGTCATTTCTCTTTTTTGTCATATTTTTTGTGAAAACCCATATCTTTTCCAGATGGTATCTAAGTTGCAATAGTAATAAGCTGCAATAATTTAGGCATTGTGCACGTGGATGGTTATTTTTTCAGTTTATAATTCAAAGGCCTAAGCTCCTTTCCCTTCTTTTCATTTTTTTCTCTAATAGTTTTCACATTGTTCTGCATCTCTTCCATGCATTTCAAGTGACATTTGCTACCATTTCACTTGAGCTGTTACTCTAATCTTATTTTTAGCTTTATTAACTCCATGAAGTGTGCTAAGGCAGCTGTGGTGCAGCAGTTAGCATTGTTGTCTCATAGCAAGAGGTTCTCCTGTTCAATTCTCAGCTGGAGCACCTTCTCTGTGGAGTCTGAATGTCCTCCCCTCGGTCGTATGACATTTAAAGACATGCAGGTAGGTGTGTGCGTGAATGGGTGTGTCTTCCTTGAAGGTTGGGCATCGGGCTGGCAACTCGGCACTGTGAAAAATTTACTGCCAAACATTAGCAGACCGGAGTTCCGCTGTGGCGACCCCTAACCGGGAAAAGCCAAAAGGCAAACAACAACTCCATGAAGTGTACTCAGTCTTCAGGGATGGTGCACTATATCACATCGGTGCTTACCTGCTTAAATTTCTACTGTATGCCAGCACCCATGGTTCCCTTTGTTATTTGCTTCTCCTACTTCATTGTATTATTGTCACTGATTTGTATTCTAATACCTCTTTCCATTGCTTTTTTATTTACCCTCCACTGCAATCCTGCAATCTTCCCCCATGTCCAGGATTCTTGTGCAATTCATGCTTCAGTACTGCCTTTGACCCCTTCCATTTTGAGTGATTGTGATTTGGCTTTGTAAAAAGGAAGTCTTCTAATGTTCACTTTTATTTCTTTCCAGATGATGTCTGCTTTCTTTATGCCCCATATACAGAATTCACAAGTGTGCTCTGTTTCCTTTTCAGATATGTCTCCCCAATTGCTCTTTGCCTGCTTCCAGAGCTATTATGCCCGCAGTCTCAGAATAAACACAGACAAACACTAGAATATCAGTCTGTAGACAGTGCACGGTTAACCAAGAACCAGAGGTCAAACTCAAAACCTATACCTTGTTTCAGTGAGGTAAAGACTTTAACCATTATGATAACCATATCTCCTCTGCCTGTCCCACCCCATCATTTATTCCTTTTCCTCTTGACACCTACAGCATTTACTAGCCTCCTTTTTACCCAACTTTACCAGTCTTATGGAGGTTAAAT
Organism: Protopterus annectens; assembly: GCF_019279795.1. NCBI lineage: Eukaryota > Metazoa > Chordata > Ceratodontiformes > Protopteridae > Protopterus > Protopterus annectens. The sequence continues at coordinate 803,752,378 of NC_056729.1, forward strand.
ACCATCTATATAGTATTCTTAGGTTTTGCTCTCCCTTTCCATGTACTTTCTGCAGTTACCATCCTGCTTGAAGTGTCTTATGACAGTATTCCATAATTCCTGTCTATACTTTCTCTATTCTCCAGTTTTTTGTTATTCTCGCATCTTTAATCTTGTCCTGTCATTATTTTATCTCTTCATAGATCTGTTTAGCTCATTGCCTCTCTAGCTTCTTCCATTTTCTTGGCTTTTTCCCTCTCTGCATGCTTTTTTCTAAGTCTACCTGAGTGCCATCTAGTTCGATACTTGGTCGATAGTATTCTGTATTAACTCCTTCTTTGTTTCAAATCTTTCTTCATCATACTTTTCTCTATATCATATCTTCATCTGCTCCTTCAGGATTCTTTAATCCTTTTTCCTACTTTTGCTCCCACCCTTTGTTCACTGTAATTTTTGGGGTTTCTCATTCCCCCACTTCAGGCCTCCCACTTATAGGTTCATAGGTTAGTACTAGGCTGTCAGCTGTAGGGCCTATACAAGCCTAGCTATAAAAATTCCCTGGCTATTTATTCCCACAGTATTTACTTCCCTGGACCCCTGTCTAGCAGGGCGACTGATGTGATCCTGGGGTGAATTTCCTATCTCCCATCCAATTATCATGGTTCCTTTTGAAGAGGGCCAAAGAGGCGCTCTGCTTGACATGTATGTGCAGTCTATTCCAGAGTCTGGGGAGTGTCTGGGTCAGGAAACTAGCCCTCCAGCATATTTTGTTCATTGTGATGACAAGATTTAGATCCCTGGAGCATGTGTCTCTGAGGGATTGGGATTTCTTTAAGTGTAGCATGTCCAACAGCTCTGCATTTGACATAGCCTTGTATGTTAAGCAGAGATCGCCTCTGAGTAGACTATATGCGACAGAGTATAGGTGGAGTTTTTACAGATGGTCAGCATAGGGCATCTGCTTTAGGCCTGTGATTCTTTTAGTGAGGTATTTCTGCGGCCTTTCCAGTTGTTGCAGATGTCTTGAGAGGTACATACCAAATGGGGTTTTGTATTCTATAATGGGTCAATGAGTACAAGGGGACAATGACCTCCTTTTTTCTGGATGAAAAGCCCTTAGTGATGAGGTGTGCCACATAGAAGGATTTTCTGACTGTTGTGGCAATGTGGTTATCAAAGGTGAGACCACTGTCCACCTGTGTCCCTAAGTCTCTTATCACAATTTAGGTGTTTAGTGTACTGCCACCTATGTGGTAATTCATGGGTACATGTTTTTTCCCAAAGGGGATAACTATACATTTCTTGGCATTGAGCCCATGGCTCTGGCACCAAACATCTGTTTCTGTAAGACCCTTTTGTAGAATATCCACATCATTTGGGGATTCAGTAATGGCTCCCAGTTTGCAGTCATCTGCGAACTTTGTTAGCCAGAGGCCCTTATTGTTAGCCTGCACTTCAGAGAAGTAGATGCCAAACAAGAGTGGTCCCAGGACTGAACCCTGAGGTACTCCACTTATCACTTGTCTGGAGCTGGATTTGGAGTCAGCTACTTTTACAGTGTGGGTTCTGTCAGTAAGCCAGGTGGTAACCTATTAAATGACGTAGGGATTAATGCTCAGCTTAGTAAGTTTATCTATGATTCCAGAGTGGGGGATGGTGTCAAAGGCCTTGGTGAGGTACAGATAGGCTGTGTGGACCACCTTACCCTTGTCCACAGCTCTGGAGACTGATTTGAAAAAGTCAGGTTCAGGAGACAAGATCGTCCCTTCACAAACCCAAATTGCATGGGGGTCCAGTGTTTGAAGGTTGCCAATGTCTTTGTTTATAAGTTCCATTATAATACGTTCCTTGCAGATCAGGCTTGTCAGAATGATGGGGCGGTAGTTCCCGGGATCCAAGGTGGGATCCTCCCTTGTGGAGAGGGATAACTGTAGCTGTGCGCCATTCAGTGGGCATGAAGCCTGAGGTGAGGCTATGATTAAACATGCCACTTATGTGAAGTGCCAGTTCATTTTGTAGTTCATGTAGTACACAGCCTGGAATGTCGTCTGGTCCCATGGCTGCTGTATTCTCAGCTTTGGAGAGAGTGTTTTTTTTTACCTGTGTGGCCATTACTACCATAATTTGGCAATCTTTTGATACTGAGATGGGCCCTTTAGGGGGTGAGAGGAGGTGAAGTTTGCACTGAATCAATCTGCCAAGACATTGTCAATATCCTTGGGATAAGTATATGTAATGCCATTCTGTTGAAACTCAGAGCAGATCTGAGCATTGCCATTTAGATTCTCGAGATAGCTATAGAATGCCTTGTGGTTGTCTTTGGAATCTTTGGCAATTTTATTTTCATAACTAGCTTTAGAGGATTTTATGAGGGAGCTCAGCTTCTTACTGAGGCTGGTAAGGGAGTTTTTTGCATCCTGGAATTATCCTCTTTTCTGCAACAGTTTCTTTCTTTTGCTGAAAAGTTTGTTTATGGAAAGGGACCACCAGATTGGCTTCCTTTTTTGGGGGGAGAGTGTCTTGGTTCTATTGGGGATGGCACGTACAGTGCCTTAGTGTAGGAGTCAGCAGTCAAACTTTCAGTTCCTGTCTGTGTGGGTGTCATGAAGTTTGTCACTTCTGACTTGAGTAGCGTGAAGTTGGCTTTGGGGAAGTTTTATGAAGGTTTCCTTACTACGGGGGTGGGGATGGGATATGGATATCAAGGGTGATTAGCTTATGGTCAGACCTGAACAACGATGGGGTGACCATAGGTGTGGAGCATCGATTTCTTATGTTGGCAATGACCAGGTCTAGGATATTGGAGCCTGTGGTGGGACTAAGGATTAGTTGATCCAGGGCGTTGGAATTTATGAATTCCATGAATTGTTGGGCAAAGGTGTTGGTACATGAGTAGTTTTCCCAGTTAATGGCAGGGTAGTTGAAATCACCCAGTATCAGGGTGTTTGGTTGTAACTTAATATTTTCCAGTATGTTTAGAAAGGTGTAGTGAGAATCTTGGGCCATTGCGGAGGATCTGTAGCAAGCTACAATTTGGATTGCACTCTTACCTAGTGTTTGTTGCACCTGGAGAATTTCAGACGTATTGTTTTGGGCAACTACCCTGGTGTTGTGAATATCCTTAGTGAATATGGACACTCCTCCACCTTTAGTGTTTCGGTCCTGGTCTGGTGGATGAAAATTATGGTAAGAGTTGTAGCCTGGCATTGCAGGGGTGCTCTCTGGAGCCTTAAACCAGGTCTCATTTACTGCACAGATATTGATGTTCTCCATTTTTAGGAGTGCCTTGAGAGAGTGCGTTTTGAAATTTAGACTTCTAGCATTGAGTAACATTACCTTCAGATTTTGCATGTTTGTACCTGTTACGGTGGTGGTTTTGTCCTTTGAACTTTGCCTAAAAAAAGGCACTATAGGGATGGCAAGAGCCTTAGCCAGTAACCTGAATCCCAGGGGCGACAGGTGCAGATCATCTCTGGCAAAGCATTGTGGTCTGTTGATCATGTCGTCCCAGGCAGACAAATACTGGATCCCCATTAAATGACACCAGAAGCTTAGCCAATTATTGAAGTCAATCATTTTGTCCTTTTACTGTGGTATCATTCTGGGTGAAGGCAGGATGCTACTCAGGGCAAGGGTCATACTTGTCTGGGCCACATGGTCTGAGAGGTCTTCCATGTCTCTTTTCATGTAGTCCAGGGAGGTACATCTCAAGTCATTCACTCCAACATGGACAATGACAGAGTCATATTTGTACTTGTTGTGGAATGACTTGAGTGCATGCATTATGTGGTGGATCCTGGCACCTGACAGGCCGCTGACTGTACTTTTCTCCTTGTTCAGCCTAGTGAGTGGAATAACAGTGTGCCTCACTATAGAGTCACTTTTGACTAAAGTGTTGGGTACATTGTCTTGCCTTAGGAGCTCTTGTTGGGTGGCACATTGGTGTTGTGAGCTATGTGACACTTTGGTTGTGATTGGTGTTTGCATTTCAACTTCAGAGGTCCTTGTTGCTTGGGCAGGTTATAGTTAGGGGCCTCCACATATTTGGGATTAGTGTTGCTATGTGTGGGTGCTGGTGGTGTGGGTTTAGAAGGGCTATGTGTTGCTTGCGATGTAGTGTGGGTGTTAACCTTCTCCTCTTGACTGCCTAGCACAATCTTGGATGGAGAGAGCTTTGCTTCCAGTTTGGATATGTAAGTGCATCTCTCACTGGTTGTATTTTTGGGTGGTAGGAGGAGAGGGATGTCTGTGTACATGAGGCAATTGCTGCATTGCCCCAGTATGCCCAGATTCACCAAGTGGACAGGAGAAATCCCTGGAAGCTGACCCTTGGACATGCCTGGTTTGGGGCATTTTTTTTTTGTCAAGTACAAGAGCTGTTTTCCTTTACCTTAGCAAGGTACTTTGCAATTATAGGCTGTTTAGTGCATATTATTAATTGCTCCTTGTTAACAAGGAGAGTTGAGTGCTTGTATCAGTTTAAGACGTCCTAGTGCTCTCCAGCAGGTTTTAAGGCAAGTGCTAGTCGCAAGGATGCTTAAAGGTAAGATGAAAAAATGGTTTATCCTGAACACTGCAGTGTGCACTAGAGGAGTTAGATGTGAAAGTGGGTAACTTAAGTTTTACCTGTCTAAAATGTTAAGTTTTACTGGAGAGTCACTATTTTTAAAACAGCAACATAGATTGAAAGGGGTGGTCACTTTTGTATTCTGGTACTATGGACTACAGTAGGATGGCCAATAAATGTAAATAGTTGAAGGAGAGTGATTTCAGAAGATATTTTGTGCTTACTCACACAAGCCACTAAAAACAGAGAGGAAATGAGAGATATGGCCAAATTAACATAAGGGGAAGGCAACTAGAAAGACAGTGGTATTTAAGAACACTGCACTAACCGGGTGGGAGGGTGGGAAAAAAATTTCTGCCTGACTCACAAGAGACAGAGCTGTGATCTCTTTTCAAGTTTTAATATGCAGTTAAAAGCAGAATACAAGTAAAACACAAGGTAAATAAAACAAATCACAGTATTCAAAAATAGAAAAAGGCGATAAAGTAATACAACAAATAAAAAGCAAACTAACATTTCCATCACAGCAAAGTGTAGCAGAGTCTGGGTGAGCCTTTCTAGTAAACTCTGAAATGTTTTATTTTACCCCTTAAATAGAAAGTTTAGTTCCTAGCTCCACCCCCTCAGTTCACCGATGATTAAACTTAACTGTCCTGTTCTATTGACCTGTACTAATTTCTGTCTGACTCAGAAGAGACAAAGCTGTAGTCTCTTTTTAAGTTTTAATATGCAGTTAAAAGCAAAATACAAGTAAAACACAAGGTAAATAAAACAAATCACAGTATTCAAAATAGAAAAACGCAATAAAGTAATACAACAAATAAAAAGGCTCACTTCTGATATGATCTGATATGTCTCTCTAACTTGGATCACTTTCCTTATTTAGCCTGTTTAACCTACTTGTCTGCATGAACATTTTTCATAAGGAGGTTCTTTACTTCTCAGGTGGATACCTTTTTTGTGTTATCTCTAGCCACCATGCATCTTTTGTTCCTTGGTCTAGTTCTTGTCTCAACTTTTTGTTATGTTCCTACCTTCTGAACAACCTATCTTTCTCCAGTTCCAGACATTGAAATCCATGATAAAATCGCTGTTCTATATCTTCTTGTCAATGTTCATTTAGCAAAAATGTTCTTGTAAAATCCTTCTTCATACTTGTTTGTTAGATATATCATTCTTATTGCCCAGCATGCACCTTCCACCCTTCCTTACCCTATGATCCTTCTGTCCATTCCTGGTTTTTATTACTTCCTCTACCGTTTTCTGAAGTCTCCAGAAAACACATTTAGCACTCCCTCTTTCCTCCCCTTAATTTGTTGTCCATCCCTCCCTTTGGGTAGTTATAGCATAGTATTTTTTATTACTCTGATTTTCATGTGTGCTTCTTGTAATATAACAATTTCCATCCCATTGTCTTCTACATTATTTGCATTTTCTTTCTCTTGATAAATACAAGGAACATTGTGTATTTGTCAAATATTATCTGTATTTTCATTGTTGTTTTTGCTCCATTTCCCACTTTCAACATTACAGCTATTTGTTATAACCCTTCTTCCTGGCCTAAGTTATTAGCTGAACATTGCGTTCTTTGGCCCTTGCCTACACTTAGACCCTTTCTCCACCTCCCCAACCCAGGATCATCTGTCTTTTTGCTCTTGCATGTGCATGGATATGTCCTGAACATGGACCTTTTAAGGCTTCATTTTGTTTCATTCCAATGACCGTCACACTAATAAATTGCATACTGACACAGTGCTGGTGTAATTTGATGTATATCACAGTATACCTGCTGTAGTTCTATATACTGCCACATTAGCAGTGGCCATAACTGTTGGTGAATTTACAAGTTATTGCCAGGCTGTCTTATTATTATAATCTCTGTTTACTTTCTGGAGGGTAACTTGGCTAGACATTCTATAGTACATGTCCTTGAACTGTTAACCTTTTGCTCTTCTGTAGGGCACATTGTAGATGTACACATATTAGTCTAGGGCAGCCACGGTGGTGCAGTGGTTAGCATTGCTGCCTCACAGCAAGAGGTTCTCTGGTTCGATTCTCGGCTGGGGTGCCTTCTGTGCGGAGTCTGCATGTCCTCCCTGTGGTCACGTGGGTTTCCTCCGGGTGCTCCGGTTTCCTCCCACATCCTAAAGACATGCAGTAGGTGGATTGGACGCTCTAAATTGGCCCTAGGTGTGAGTGTGCATGTGTATGTGCCTTCTGTGGAAGGTTGGGTGCCGGGCTGGCAACTCGACACTGTAAAACTCCACTGCAATCATGAGCAGTCAGATGATCCACTGTGGCGACGCCTAACCAGGAAAAGCCGAAAGAAGAAGAAGTCACTGCTCAAGCTGAAACATTTTTTGTTGTGCTTGTCTGCTTTTTATAGTTGTAGTAATTGAAATTTTTTATGCCATTTGCATTTGTTTGTATGCAATGCAATATCTAATGTTTTGTAAGTTATATGGTAACAGTCATAATTAATTTGATGTAATAACTATTCTTATTATGTCATCTTGCCCTGTGGCCTGAGTCATGGCTGAAATGTGTCCCCAGACCAGTCTGCTTTACACACTATAAATAAATAGATAAATCAATAAATGAAGAAATGCCTTTATGCCACAATGTTACCATTCATTGCTCAACCCTCTCCACAATTGTTCACAGATCTGTTGCTCCTGTTTCATGTGTGTGATAGTGCAACATTGTTTTCTTTCTTTCTTTCTTTCTTTCATTGCAGTCTTCTAGATCTTTACTGTACTACTGATCCAACACTGTTCCTATATTTTACAGATATCTCGGGTCACTCATTACCTTACATTTCTCCTAAACATTCATTTTCATCTCCTGCAGTTGTTATTTCTTCTTAAGCATAAATATTAAACTTGTTTTTTTTTACAGTAGTTCATCATATCTCATTAAGTAGTTATGAAAAAGTAAAATCAAAATCCACTGAGCCATCATCCCCTTTTCATGAAATGTAATACCCCAAGGGATTATCAGGGCCTCTAGGTTAACTCTGATTAGGACTCTGATTTTTAGGGTGATAGATTCATCACAGGGCTGTTTCAACAAAGAGTTTATGATGTGAACTTTTTTAATAAAGACATCTGAAGAGATTTTGGGTTAGATTGATGAACATTTCCGACCCATTTTATTAAAACCCTAAAGTCTGCTGATAATATAGAACAGAATACTTTTGAAAAAAGTACCCTGTTTGTATTTTGGACATGTCTATGGATACTTTTTGTATTTAAAAAGTTATTAAGAGCAATTGGAAAATTAATTAAAGGAAATACAAAGAAATATTTGAAGTAGTAGGTCCGAGACCAAATTTTTTTTTTTCAAAAAGAATGCTGTATCAAAATTTGTTGGAACATGATAGTTTTTCTTTTGCTATTTTTAACACCGACAAGCCTAAGGCAACATATATGTGTAATTTTTGTTGTGTTTCTTGATTTATTTATGATGGACCCTATATTTATTTTTTACATATAGATAGACCTTTTGGCTGTCGTGAGCAATTTAACTTATTTTAGAGTGCAGTATATGTTGATATTTGTTCATATTGTTCAGCATTTTATATTGGTATGACGTCAAGGTGTTTACAAAAACGGATAAAAGAGCACCTGTGTTACATCTAAGTCAAGGATGTGACAAATGCTTTATACAAACACTTTGAAGTTTGTTCTGGGTTTAAAAAGTTTCTGTTGTATGTTTTAGACAGTATAATATGGATATAAGAGGCGTGGATTTTAAAAAACAAACTTGAACAAAAGGAAACAGAATGGCAGTTGAAATTAGTTAGACTGTTATCCAGGATTGAATGAAGCCATTAACATTAAATGTTAAAAGAAGGAGGTAGTTATTAATTATTACTTAATGACCTGATTAAGAATTGGTAAAAGGTTTTTATTGGTCAATGGTTTGAATAAAATTATGTAATATGATTGTATTATTATTTCTGATAAAGTCTGATATTTGGTGGACAAAAATGGTGAATAAAGAAGTGTTTTATGCTAAATCCTTGGGTTTTTTGTTCCTGTGGTTGGTTCCTTGTTTGTTGGTTCACATCATCAGTGGAATTTAGTTTTAGTAGTTAAGAAAAATGTATTGCTTACCTTGGAGACTTGCACACATGTCCCTCTTGACTGTATTATCCGTTATTGCTGTAGGAATTTCTTCACTTCTTCCCATTCCTTGAAAGCTTTTTATGTTGTGTTCCTTGTGGTATACCTTGCAGGGTAAGGGTGTGTTTCATTTAATACATTGTTCCTACCCTTCCTGCAATCACTTTCATTTTAGTGTCTATTTGTTTATTTATCACTTCTTATTTTATGAAAGTCACCTTCATTTCTTCTATATTCTAGCTATTCTTTTATTTGACTGTGTCCATCATGAATGCTTTTACACAGGTTGTTTAATATCTAACTTGTCCAGCAGTATGATTCTGAGTCACCCAAAACATAATTCAAATGAATTCATCTCCTTAGAGCTCTGACTCTCCTTCTGTTTCCACTTCTCTGCAAGAATCTAATTTGGGAGAGGCTTCTCATTCATATAGCCCTTTGTTATATCTCTTTCCCTTGTTTCCTTTCTAACGTCTTGTCTTCTTTTTCATCTCCTTGTAGCTGGCTTTTTGATTTATTTATTTTCTTCTTGTGTATTGTATGGGTTTCCTGTCTTTCTGCACTTCCTGCTTGTATCTTTTTTTCTGTGGGGTCTTGGCATCTGACACTGCATGTCATTTCCAGCATATGTTCACCATGTTTCGTAAAGGTTTTTTTTCCACTCCTTGTGGCATGTGCAATTCAAATTTGTATTGACCATGTTATTTAGCTGTTTGTGATGCCTTTGTTTAAATTCTTGAACATCCTCCATATTATGTAGCCTCAGCTTTACCCTTTCTTGCCAAGCTTCCAGCATTACCATGTAATTCAAATAAATTGCTGTTCCTTTCATTGTTAGCTCATTTAATAGATTCAGTACAGCTTTTCTTCTCCTGCAGAGTGTGTTGCAGTAATCTTCAATGAGCATTATGAACATCACGTCAATTGGGATAAATTTACAACTTTTTTCTTACCTTACTTATCTCATTCCTCTACAGGAAAGGAATGGAAGCACACCGATGCATTCCCAAGTCTGCTTTCTGCTGCCTCTGGGCACCACACCACTCTGTGTATCCTCTCTATTAGTGTCTGTTGATTTCTTGTGTAGCATGGATTTCTCCACTAATAGATGCATTACCAGCTGCTGCAGTTCACTATCACAGCAGGATAAAGTATGCTGCAGATCGTTTAATATTTAATTCACGTTGAACATAATTATTCATTTGAAATCCTGTATAGTTAACAACTGCAATACATTTAAGTCTTCGTCTGCTAGTCTGAATTATTTAAACTATGTCATCACTGTAATACTGTTTCAGGGAATGATAACAACATTAAATAATTTTGATTATAATGGTAGACGTAACATTTCCCAGTCCAGACTTTGCCATTATATTATGGTGCTCTGTATCTTTGTAAAAAGAATTTCTATGAAATTATATTTGGTTGACTTGATTTTTGAGATGCAGAAATTGTATCTTCATTTATTACAGTTGTTCTAGTTATACACAGCTGTGATACTTTAATTGCAACTGACATTGAGATCTATCAAAATAACATAAAATGGGATACAGCAATATGAATGGCAGAAAAAAAATGTTCTTGACTTTTATTCAACTTTTTTTTATCATCACCTTCAGATACAAAACATCTAGACAATATACACATACACACATAGATAGATAGATAGATAGATAGATAGATAGATAGATAAAGTCCTATTACTGGGAAAAGCCAAAACAACAACTCTCAGACCATCTTTTTACTTGTATCCTATTTAGATTAACTGAAAATAAAAAGAATCGTCTCACATTTTAGGAAAGAAACTCTAAAAAATACATTTTTTGCAAAAATGAAGGAAGTTTCTTCTAGCAGATTCTTCCTGAAAATGAACCCATGAGACAAGGAAAAGTCATCAGTCATTTCCTGGGACCTAGATGTAGGGAATACATGTTATAACAACTGATGTAATTATTAAAATATGTAACATGGTCAAAAAATAAAATGTAAATTTTAGTCTAGTGTTATTAAAAACATTTAATTTCTACATAGTTTGGAATATTGAAATTATCTTTGCACTTATACATTCTAATGTTTCAACAGTGTTCATTCTTCTTGTTATCATACCTCATATAACCCCTCATGAAGTGTTGATGTGCTTCATAAACCATAAAAATCAGTTATATCCCTGGGAACATTGTCTTCATTTTACTTTTTTATCTAGTTTTGACAATTTACTTTTGCTTATTCACAGTCATTATTAATACAAATGAAATGAAATGAAATTTTAAAATAAGATTTTTAACATTCGTTATGAAAGCAGGCTATGGCAATTCCAGTATATACAAAGGATAATGATCACCGGTTAGATCAGACCATAAACTAATCACTCTGGATGTCCACTCCCCACCACCACCCCAACTAAGGAAACCACAGTAAAAAACGTTTTTAAAGCAAACTTCACCTTACTTAAGACAGAGGTGGTAAGTTTCACAGCCCCCACGCTAAAGGATAACGCTGACCAAGATGCAGAAACCTTTACAAATGCACTCTATGAGCACCTACAAGGATGCATGGATCATGCTATCCTTAGCAAAACCAAGACTCACTCCTCTAAGAGAAGGAAACCAGTTTGGTGGACCCCTTCCATAAACGGGCTATACAATAGAAAGAGGAAACTAGTTCAGAAAAAAAGCAAATCCCAAGAAGGAAAGACATCCCTGATCAGTATCAGTAAGAAACTATGGTCCCTCATGAAATCATCCAAAGCTAACTTTGAAAGAAAAATAGCTAAGGATTCAAAAGATAGCCACAAAGTCTTCTTTAGCTATGTTAAGAATCTAAGTGGCAACTCGCAGATATGCACTGAACTAGTGCAAAATAGCACAAAATATACTGAACCTACTGATATTGCCAACATCATGGCAGATAGCTTCAGTGCAAACTTCACCCCCCTCTTACCCCCAAAAGGGCCCACAACAATACCGGAAAAGTGTAGTGTCCCAAAAATCACAGACGCACAGGTGAAAACAGCCCTTTCAAATGCCAAAAACACAGCGTCGATGGGACCAGATGGTGTCCCATGCTGCGTCTTGCATGGACTACAGAACGAACTAACTCCCCCCCCCACCTAAACACGCTGTTCAACCTCAGTCTCTCCACAGGCTACATGCCCATAGAATGGCGCACAGCAACAGTTATTCCTCTCCACAAAGGAGGGGCCACAAATGACCCTGGTAACTATCACCCCATAAGCCTGACTAGCCTGATCTGAAAGGCTGTGGAGTGCATCATCATGGAACTTATTAACAAAGACTTTGGGAACCTCCAAACACTTGACCCGACCCAGTTCAGCTTTGTTAAGGGCAGATCATGCCTACTAAAGTTGGTTGACTTCTTTGAGACAGTCACCAAGGCCATAGATGAGGGAAATGTGCTTCACACAACCTACCTTGACCTCGCCATGGCTTTTGACACCATTTCCCACTTGGGTATTACAGAAAAACTCACCAGCCTGAACATAAACCCCTACATCAAGCGATGGGTTGCCAACTGGCTTACAGACAGAACGGTAAGAATAGCGGGCTCCAGGTCCGAATCTAAACCAGTCACAAGTGGTGTCCCACAAGGCTTGGTCCTGGGACCCCTACTGTTCGGCATATACTTCTCAGAAGTACAGGCAAACACAGGAGGACTATGGCTAGCCAAGTTTGCCGATGACTGCAAACTGGGAGCCATAATTGACTCTCCGACTGACACGGACATCCTCCAAAAGGGCCTTACTGAGATGGACACCTGGTGTCAAAGTCATGGCCTCAAGCTAAATGCCAAAAAATGCATAGTCATCCCGTTTGGGAAAAACAAAACACCCACAAATTACCATAGCCCCCTTAATACAGAAGAGGTAATAAGAGATCTGGGAACCTAGGTAGATAGTAATCTTTTCTTTGACAATCATATTGCCAAAGTAGTTAGGAAATCCTTCTATGTGGCCCATCTAATTACTAAAGGGTTCACATCTAGAAATAAAGAGGTTATAGTGGCCCTGTACTCGTCACTCATTAGACCCATCATAGAGTACAATGCCCCATTTGGGATGTACCTCACAAGACACTTCCAACAGCTGGAAAGACCACAAAAGTACCTCACCAAGAGGATTACTGGCCTCAAACATATGTCCTATGCAGCCCGACTGAAAAAACTCTGGCTGTAGTACTCAATGGCATATCGCTTACTCAGAGGTGATCTCTGTCTGACTTACAAAGCCATGTCCAACTCAGAATTGATGGACATGCTCCACCTAACGAAATCCAAATCACTGCGAGCCACGTGCTCTAGTGAGCTAAACCTCACCACAACAATAAATAGAACATGCTGGAGGGATAGATTCCTGTCACAGAGTCTCCCCATGCTTTGGAACAAAATTCCAAACTACATTAGGCAGAGACCATCATAAGACTCTTCAAGAGAAACCTTGATGAGTGGATGGGTAACAGAAAATACACCACTGGGATCACTTCATTGGCTCTGCTTGACAGAGGATCAGTTAATTAATCAGTGGGGTGGCGAAAGCCGACAGACTCTGGCTAGGCTTATAAATGCCCTCAGGCAGATAGCCTAGTACCTACCTATGAACCTATAATGTACTTAACCCACTCATATACAGATCATTAATAACACTTACATCAAAACAAATGAATATTTTATGTTTAACTTCATACTGATTCAAGTATACATTTGTTTGAAGGTATAACATCAGGACACGTGTGGCAAGCTCAAAAGGCTGGTATACAGACATTTTTTTGTTTTTTTAATAAATTTTTAATAACACTGGTAGGATCTGTGCATTTTAAGAAGAGGTACAGTGACAGATAACCGTTTGTATTGACTGTGTACAATTTAAAGTATATTCTTGTTCTCAGTACAACTGAAAGTAAACCCTTATAGATAGTGTATAACATCCTTAACATGTACAGTACCAAATTATATAGCTTTTAAATCAAAATTGTGTTATTCTTACAGTTTATTTGTTGATAAGGTATCGTCCAGTGATTTTTTTTTTCTGGAGCTGAAAATTCCTGCTATGACACCATAAAAGATTTAGCCCATAATATTTTACTACCAAAATTAGTGTAGTGGATATGATATTTCCACTTTAATTGCAGCAGCATGAAAGTAATTTTTCTGGAAAGAAGTTATCAACCATGTGGTTCAGATGAAACACTTTAGGTTGAAAATTAAGATATGCAATGATGTAATGGTTGAAGCACTTTGTAAGTAAGTACTCTAGTAAATATGTAAATTGTTTGCAACTGCCCAGAATGCCTTATTGCTGTATGCAAAACATGGTCAATACCTACATTAGCATCATTTTGACAGTAAATGCAAATATAAAAGAAAAATAGTCTAAAATCTTCATTGTTATTCAAAATTCTCCTCTTCTGCTCCCTCTTATTCTTTAAAACTATACCATGTTATGTTGTCCTATCTTGCCATAATTCTTGCAGGTTGGGTTCGGAGCTGATCTCGATCTCGGCTCTCAGTCGGCAGAATACTAAAGCTTGAGAGCTTCCATTCGCTTGAAGCTAACCCCTATCCCATGATGCTCTAGGCTACATCACCAGATCTCATTTGCCTCTCAAGCAATCGAGAAGTGTTCCTGCTGGCTCGTTGGCTAAGTATAGTTTTCTGTTAATCTGTCTAAAACTCTTTCCTTCTCCTCTTTTTATATCTAGAGAGTTAGTCTGTCATGTTGTCTGTGTTAGGTAACTGTAGTTAGTAGTAAAACCCCTTCCCAAACCCGGTGAGAGTTTCCGTTTAACTTAAAGGGCTCTCGTGGCCCATTTAAGTTAGAGGGCTGCTTCATTAAGTTTCCTTGTCCTGTCTCTGTAACAGAATCCTTTTAAGTTAGAGGATAATTATTTTTCCTTTCCTTTTTTATGCTTGTTGTTATAAAAAAAAAAAATAATAATAGAATTTAGAGGTAGTTTACCCTTAGGTAGTTTTTGCTGTTGCTTAGTTAGTTTAACGTTTTTTTTTTCTGTAGTGTTGGCCTTATTTTTCTTATTGCATAATGTCCAAAGACAAGGATAGAGAAAGGGAGCCCAAGGAGCATAAACAGTAAGGGATCAAAAAGTGTGATAAATGCACACAGAAAATGTGTGTCACAAATGGGCACACAAGTTGTGTTTATTTCCTCGGTGCCATCCACTTACAGGACCCCTCCACCATATGTCACGGGTTCAGTAGCAGGGTGCTCCATGAACGTAGAAATAAGTTATTAGCAAGAAGTTTGTTGAAAGAGCCTTTTCAAGAAGCTTTAGACAACTCTCTGAGCTCCAAATCATCCTTCCTTTCATCCCAGTCAAAGTCAACCAAACAACTGGCTACAACAGCTGCAGTTTCGGAGCCACCTAAAAAGATAGTGAATTGGAACTGAGGGCTCTTGATTTCAATAGACCCAGAACGTCTTTTTCAGTGCCAAAAGTGTCCATGGAGCCGGCAGAAGTATCGGGGAGGCAGTCTCCTTCATTGGAGCCGATATCCCCAACGTTGAGATATCCTATCTTGGAGAGAAGGAGATCCCCTTCCATGTCGACCCTTTCTTCCAGGAGTTTATCTGATGAAGATGTGGATCAGGTGGTGAAGAGATTGCTTCGAACACTGGCTCTGGCAAAAATGTTGTCATCTCCAGACCCAAAGGAAATGGAGCCACCCCATACAAAGCCAACTTCATCGATTCATCCTCCAGATCACTTTGGAGTCTTTGGAGCCAGAGAATTTAGATCCGATATCAGCGGAACCATCAACATTGAGACTACCTTTGGAATCTTCAGTTCCGATTTTGGCTCTGATGTCCTCGGCTCCTTCTGATGTCAAGGAGTCTAGGAGCAGATGCTCGCCAGTTGGGTCCAGGGAGGGGAGCCAGCGTGGACAGTCGTCCGACTGGACTCTACCCCTCGGTGCCTCGGCTCCTACCTCAGTTTCAGAGCCACTTGCTCTGCCTTGGAGTCGACCTTCTGTCTCTTTGGAGTGGAGGGTCTCCTCGGAGTGGTGCAGGGAGGCCTTTTAAATGATGGAGAGAGTGCTGTCTCTTCAGACAGCCCCACTCTCTGAGCCAACTTCTTGCCCCTCCCAAGTGCCAGTGTCTGTCTCGTCATCACCACCCCCTCCCAAGTGCAGAGTCCCAGAACCTCAGGAAGCCCCTGCTAGTGTCTCTTCCGAAAATTCTCTGGAGTACCCGTCTGAGGAAGTCCCTTGGAAGAGACTATGCAAGAGGAAGCACATAGGCTCCCCTGATTCTGTCAGTTCTGATACCGATTTGGATGAGTGGGAATAGTCCCCAAGGTCCCGCTCTGAGGATGTCTCCTTTGTGGACATCCTTGAGATCCTGAAACAGAGGGGCGGCTGGAGCCCACCAACCCTTCAGAGGATGAATCGATATACCTGGAGACTTCTGCGTCTCACCCTTCCACATCCTGGGTGACTCGCCCATTCAACCAGCTGTTAGGCATCATATCTTGTAAGGCCAGGACATAACCTGATACAGTGGAGCCTGTTCCAATGTGGCCTAACAAATTTATCACTGCTCCCTCAGAGAAGGAATTTTTGACTAAGGGTGTCCCTGTAGATGCGATGGTGGTGGTGGCGGCGGCCACCAAGAAGGAGATATCGGAGACCTCTTCTTCTGTTCATCCTCCTAACAAAGAATCCATTACTATGGACAGATATGGAAAGTGTGCTTTTTCTTCAGTGGCCTTCACCCTCCAGTCACTGAATTACCTTACCCATTTTACGAGACTTTAAAGGGATTTCCTCAAAGAACTTCCAGATACCCTTCAGGGTACCATAGCTTCGGGATATATATGGATAAAGTATCCTCTCAGTTGTCTACCCTCAACTCCATCATAAACTCCTCCATGTGACTGATTTCATATGCAGTTGATGGAGTGAGCAGAGCAGCTGCAACAGGAATTTCCCTGAGGAAACATTCCTGGATGCACTTTTGCAATTTTGACAAACCCTTCAATTCTTCCTTCACCAATGCCCCATTTGATGGTTCATCCCTTTTTGCACCAAAGGTGAAAGATACTTTGACCAGGTGCGAGCAGGATGGAAAAACCTTGTCTGCCATTGGAGTCCATTTTTCTGCCCAATCTAGACCTTATCCCAAAGGTCAAAAGGCTGGAAAGATGTGGTCCCGCAAGTCCCAAAAAGGTTTTTCGGATGCACGTGGTGACTCTTCCCCCAGGGGCAGAGGGGGAAGTTATAATGGAAGATGCCAACTTCGCAGCAGAGGGGGTCCAGAGAATCAGGGAGACAGAGATACATTCTCTGCCAGGCCCTTCCAGTGCTCCTGAAGGGAGGCCCACCTGCTGTTCTCTGGAGGCAGTCGGGGGTCAATTGTCACTGTACCCAAGCACCTGGCAGGAAATTTTCCAAGACAAATGGGTACAAACAATTATATCCAGAGGCTGTTACATACCATTTTCCATTCCCCCACCGATAAACCATTCCTTACCAGACATCCCACCTGGTGAAAAGGACTATATACAACACAAGAGATTCTCTCATTGCTAGAAAAAAGAGTCTTCCAAGAGGTCCCCGTAGACCAAATTGGGTCTGGAACTTACTCAAGATTCTTTTTAGTACAAAAAAAGACAGGGGACTGGAGATCCATTCTAGATCTCAGCAATCTAAACAAAGCAGTGAAGAAATCAAAGTTCCGAATGGTCACTCTGCAGTCAGTATTCCCGTTTATTGGGAAAGATGATTGGATTTGCTTAATATATCTCCAGGATGCATAATACCATATAAAGAGTGACAGACAATCCAGGAGACATTTACCCTTTTGGCTGGGACCCAGTCATTACCAATTTTGAGCCCTGTCCTTTGGTCTCACTACAGCCCCCAGAGTCTTCTGCATGGAAGTGGTCACGGCTCACTTGAGATGTCAGGGATTCTGGGTGTTTCCATACCTAGACAACTGGCTCCTCTCCAGTACCACCAAGAATCTACTACTATGGGCGAGAGATGAAACAATGTCACTTTACGCCAGACTAGGCTTCACAATAAATTTTAAAAAATCTGCCTTGTCGCCGTCTCAGCATATTACATTCTTAGGCGCAGAATTGGATTCAAGAAATATGACTGCAAGGCTTACCTCAGACAGAATACCATCCTTTCATCAGCAGGTCAAAATTTTGATATCAATGAAGAAAGTTCAGGCCAGATATGTGCTGCAAGTTCTGGGTATGATGGCAGCAGCTATTCTTCTAGTTCCCCTATCATGGCTACACATGAGGGTCCTGCAGTGGTTACTATTTGCTCAGTGGTCAATGCAAGATCTTCCTGTTTCACATCAGATTATTATCATGGAATCTTGCAAAAAGGATCTCCTTTGTTGGCTGCAGACAGACCAGTTGTATCAGGGCCATCCTCTTGTCTTTCTCCAACTGAATGCACTGACAACGGATGCTTCCCAGATCGGTTAGGGGGGACATTATCTGGGGATGACAGTCCAAGGCCTATGGCAAGAACATGAAAGCCACTTGCACATCAGTGTCCTGGAGATGAGAGTGGTGCTTTATATGTTGCAGGCATTTCTGGACTCTCTACCCACGGGGACGGTTGCAATTCAGACAGACAATATGTCAGTAGTGCAGTATATAAACAAACAGGGAGGCACAGCGAGTTTGGAAATGGACGATCACTTCTCAACATTTTCTGATAGCAGCCCACATCCTGGGGAAATCCAACATGATAGCAGACAAACTCATCAGAGCTATTCTGTTGCCTCACTAGTGGTCCCTGAAGACAGAGATTGTGGAAAAGATCTTCCAGAAATGGGGCCAGCCTTGCTGAAACCTTTTCGCCACGTCCATGAATGCCAAATGCGGTAACTACTTTGCCCTCATTCTACCTCTCAGTAAGTCACCCAGGGATGCACTGGTTCACGATTGGCCCCTGGTCTTCTCTTTCTCCCTTTAATTCCCAAAGTACTACAGAAAGCCAGCACGTCAAAAACCACTCTGATCCTCATTGCTTCTTACTGGCCTCGGCAAGTTTGGTTCGTTCCCCTTTCTTCGGACCCATCTGCTGGAGGAATCTTGGTTTCTGGATCCAACTACAGACCTCTTGACCCACTCTTCGGGGGAGTTCCATCCATCTATCCGAACACTCAAGTTGACAGCATGGCTGCTCCAGTTCCACGCTTAGCCAGGTGTTACTCCCTTTCCCCTGTAGTGAGTCATATTTTTGCCTCGTTCCACAAACCATCCACGAGGACACTGCATTCCAGTAAGTGGAAGAGATTTTCATGCTGGGCTGTGGGACAGAACATAGAAGTTTTTTTCTATTACTGCAATTCTAGAATTTCTTTCTAAACTTTTTTGATGAAAGAGCTGCAGCAGCTACCATCAGAGTTCAGTTGGCAGCCATTTCTAATTTCCATACTGGAGAAATGGGAGTTCCTATTATGTCTCATAGACTGTGTAATGCTTTCTGCAAAGGTGCCTTTCTTATCAGACCCCTGATTAGAGATCCCCCAGTTCCTTGGGATCTGCATCTCATTCCAGCCTCGGTGATTTTAACACCCTTTGAGCCCGTTGAAGTATTTGTCATTGAAAACTCTCTTTTTAGTAGCCATAACCTCTGCCAGGAGGGTATCGGAACTACAAGCTCTTTCTGTTCATAACCCTTATATCATTTTCCATAAGGATAGGGTATCCTTGAGAACTAATACCTAATTTCTCCCAAAAGACTGTTCAGAGAATAAAATAAACCAATCCATTGAATTGCCAGTATTTTTTCCGAACTACAGTGACAAGGCAGAATATAAACTGCATTAGTTGGATGTACATAGGCAGTTACGTTTTTACCTGCATAGGACAAAGGACCTCAGGAAATGCGACCAGCTTTTTGTGTCCTTTTCTGATAAAAAGGAAAGATTGCCAGTTTCCAAAGTGGGAGTGGTAAGCACTGGGTATTCTATCTAGCACAAGATCCAGGTACAGATTCTTAGTTTTAGCACTTGAATTTGCTTATTCGTGCTCAGCACTTGTTCAGAACTTGTTGTTAGCACTAAATAAGCTACAAATTACTACAGCACTCAACCTTCCTCTTTA
The DNA here is from genome assembly GCF_019279795.1 of Protopterus annectens. Lineage (NCBI taxonomy): Eukaryota > Metazoa > Chordata > Ceratodontiformes > Protopteridae > Protopterus > Protopterus annectens. The sequence continues at coordinate 803,772,156 of NC_056729.1, forward strand.
CCTAGAGGAAAACAGTTTTATTCAGGCATGTCCAAGGGTTAGCTCCGAGTGTTCTCTCCTGTCTGTCTGATGAATCTGGGCATCTTGGGGCAATGTAGCAATTGCCTCATGTACACAGACAACCCTCTCCTCCTATCACCCAACCCAACAAACTGTGAGAGATGCACTTATCTAGCCAAACTAGAGTTAAAGCTCTCTCCAACCAAGACTGAACTTGACAGTCAGGAGGAGAAGGTAAACACTTGCACCATACCACACTCATCACATAGTCCCACTAAACCTACACCACCAAAATCCACACATAGAAACACAAAACCATTCACAGAGGCCCTCAATAATATTCTGCTCAAGCAACAGAGACCTCCAAAGCAGAAATGCAAGCAACCTCCAACCCAACACAACCCAAATGACACATATCCCACAGACTCCCTGTGCCACTCAACCACAGCCAATAAGGCAAAACAACGTACCCAACACACTAGTCATAGGTGACTTTATAGTCAGGCACACTGATGTCCCACTCTCCAGGCTAAACAAGGAGAAGGTTACTGTCAGCTGCTTGTCGGGTGCCAGGATCCGCCACGTAACCCACGCACTCAGGTCACTCCACAACAAGTACAGATATGACTCTGTAATTGTTCATGTTGGTGTGAATGACCTGAGACGTACCTCCCTGGACTACATGAAAAGAGACATGGAAGAGCACTCCGATATTATAGCCCAGGCAGGTATGATCCTAGCCCTGAGTAGCATCCCGCCATCGCCCAGAATGATACCACAGTACAAGGACAAAATGATTGACTTCAACAATTGGCTAAGCTTCTGGTGTCATTCTAAGTGGATCCAGTATCTGTTTGCCTGGGACGACATGGTTGACAGACCACGATGCTTTGGCAGAGAAGGCCTGCACCTGTCACCCCTGGATTCCAGATACTGGCTAAGGGTCTTGCCGCCCCTATAATTTCTTTTTTAGGCAAGGTTCAAATGACAAATTCCCCACCATAACAGGAACAGGCAAGCAAAAACTGAGGGTAATGCTACTCAATGCTAGAAGTCTAAATCTCAAAATGCACTCACTCGAGGCACTCCTTAAAATGGAGAACATCGATATCTGTGCATTGACTGAGACCTGGTAAAAGGCTCTAGAGAGCACCGCTGCATTACCAGGCGATAACTCATACCACACTTTTTAGCCATCAAACCTGGACCAGAACACCAAAGCCGGAGGTGTGTCCATATTAATTAAGGATAGCCACACCTCCAGGCTAGCTGCGCAGCATAATGCATCAGAGGTTATCCAAGTGCAACTAACTCTGAGCAAAACTGCAACCCAAATTGTAGCTTGGTACAAATCTCCCACCATGCCCCAGGATTCCTACTTCTCTTTTCTTGATATACTGGAAAATATTAGGGTTCAACCAAACATCCTAATAATGGGTGATTTCAACTACCCTACCATTAACCGGGAAAACTATTAACTGGGAAAACTCCTCATGTACCAACCCCTTCGCTCAACGCTTTCTGGAATTCATAAATTCCAATGCCCTGGATCAACTTATCCACACCCCCACCAGGGGCAACAATATCCTAGACCTAGTCATTATCAACATGAGTGGCTAAGGGTCCACATCTGAAGTCAACAGCGTGGTGGTCAGATCCAACCATAAGCTAATCACCCTAGATATCTGCATCCTGCCCCCACCCACCATTAAGGAAACCACAGTAAAAAAGTTCTCCAAAGCCAACTTCATGCTTCTTAAGACAGAAGTGGTGAACTTCATGACACCCATGCAGATGGACAATACAGTTATGACTGCTAAATCCTGCACAAATGCACTCTAAAAGCACTTACATGAGTGCATGGATCATGCTATCCCAAACAGAACCAAGGCGCTATCCTCCAAAAAAAGGAAGCCAATCTGGTGGTCCCCTGCCATAAACAAACTGTACAAAAAAAGGAAGAAACTGTTGCAAAAGAGAGTAAAATCCCATGAGTGGAGGAGCTCCCTGGTCAGCCTCAGTAAGAATCTGAGATCCTTTATAAGATCCTACAAATCTAGCTACGAAAACAAAATTACAACCACAAAGCATTCTATAGCTATGTCAAGAATTTCAATGGAAACACCCAGATCTGCTCTGAGTTGCAGCACTACTGCACGAAAAATATAGACCCAACTGATATTGCCAACATCCTGGCAGATAGGTTCAGTGCTAACTTTACCCCCCTCTCTCCCCCCCTAAAGGGCCCATATCTATACAGGAAAATTGCAGAGTCCCTGTAATCACATCTATGCAAGTAAAAGCTGCATTCTCTAAAACCAAAAACACAGCATCCGTGGGACCAGACAACATCCCAAGCTGCGTTTTACATTGAACTTCAGAACAAACTGGCTCCCCACCTAAGCACCATGTTCAGTCATAGTCTCACATCAGGCTTTGTGCCCACTGAATGGTGCACAGCAACAGTTATCCCACTCCACAAAGGGGGAGCCACCACTGGTCCTGGGAACTATCGCCCTATTAGCCTGACAAGCCTGGTCTGCAAGGCCATGGAACGTATCATCATGGAACTCATAAACAAAGACATTGGTAACCTCCAAACACTGGACGCCAGCCAGTTTGGGTTTGTGAAAGGCAGATCATGCCTTCTGAACCTGAGCGACTTCTTTGAGGCAGTCACCAAAGCCGTAGACGCAGGTAAAGTCATTCACACAGCCTATCTTGACCTTGCCAAAGCATTCAACACCATCCCCCATTCTGGAATTATAGCTAAACTCATTAAACTCGGTATAAATCCCTACATTACAAGATGGGTTGCCAACTGGCTCACTGACAGAACCCACAATGTAAAAGTTGCAGACTCCAAATCTGACTTCAAACCAGTGACAAGTGTAGTACCACAGGGTTCAGTCTTGGGACCTCTCCTGTTTGGTATCTACTTCTCCGAAGTACAGGCTAACACAGAAGGCCCCTGGCTAATGAAGTTTGCAGATGACTGCAAACTAGGAGCCATAGTCGAGTCCCCAAATGATGCGGGCATCCTACAGAAGGGTCTCACTGAAACAGATGCCTGGTGTCAGAGGCACCTTGCCATTCCCCATCCACTCATCAAGTCTTTCTTGAAGAGTGCTAATGAGGAACTTTGCTTGACATAAATGGGTAGCTTGTTCCAAAGTATAGGAAGTCTATGGGACAGGATTCTCTCCCTCAAGCATGTCCTGTTTATTGTGGTGACAAGGTTTAGGTCCCTAGAGCATGTACCTCGGAGGGATTGGGATTTCTTTAGGTGTAGCATGTCCAACAGCTATGGGTTTAATATAGCTTTATATGTTAGGTAGAGATCTTCTTGGAGTAGGCGATATGCTACAGAGTAAAGCTGGAGTTTTATGAGATGGTCAGTGTAGGGCATCTGTTTGAGGCCAGTGATCCTCTTTGCGAGGTACTTCTGTGGCCTTTCCAGCTGCTGCAGATGTCTTGTGAATGACATTCCAAAAGGGGTGTTGTACTCTATAATGGGTCTAATGAGTGCTGAGGAGAACAATGACCTCTTTTTTCCTGGCTGAGAACCCTTTCGTGATGAGGTGTGCCACATAGAAGGATTTCCTGAATACTGTGGCGATGTCATTATCAAAGGAGAGACTACTGTTCACCTGGGTCCCAATGTCTCATCACACATTCTGCTTTAAGTAGACTGCCATTTATGTGGTAGTTCGTAGGTACATAGTTTTTACCAAAGGGGATGACAATGCACTTTTTGGCATTGAGCTTGAGGCCATGGCTTTGACACCAGGCATCTGTCTCAGTGAGGCCCTTTTTGTAGGATGGCCACATCGTTAGGAGTTTAAATTATGGCTCCTATTTTGCAGTCATCTATGGACTTCATTAGCCAAAGACCTTCTGTGTTAGCCTGTACTTCAGAAAAGTAGATAAACAGGAGAGCACCCAGGACTGAACCCTGTGGTACTCCAATTGTCTCTGGTCTGAAGTTGGATTTGGAGTCTGCTACTTTCACACTGTGGGTTCTGTCAGTGAGCCAGTTGGCAACCCATCTTGTGACATAGGGATTTATACCTAGTTTAGTGAGTTTATCTATAATTCCAGAGTGGGGAATGGTGTCAAAAGCCTTGGCAAGATCTAGATAGGCTGTGTGAAACACCTTACCCTCGTCTATGGCTTTGGTGACTGATTCAAAGAAGTCGATCAGGTTTAGGAGACATGATCTGCCTTTTACAAACCCGAACTGGGTGAGGTATAGAGAGTGAGAGAGAGAGAGAGAGAGAGAGAGAGAGATAAAGATCACTATATATCAGTGGTGCACAACCTTTTTATGGGGAGGGCCACTACACAAATTCGTAATGCATCTGCAGACCACCTCAAAACATAGTAAGTCATTATGAGTTAAAATCAGGTGCAGGTGATGGCATTTTTACTTAACACAGCAGTCATGAAATTGCCTGTTTTCTACATCAATTTTTGTGTTTAACTTTATTCTGGCTTGCAGCCATGACTTATTACAAACTCTTGCAGAAAGTTACTACTGTTTACAGACTACGTTATAAAGAACTAAGAATAGTTACTTCAGCAGCTAAAATTAGAGGTGTGCGCACCTGCAGTCAGTTAGGTAAGTAAGCACATGCTGAAAGGTTTGCATGACTGGAGTAAGGCATAGCATTTCTTTCACTTTTTTTTTTTTTAAATTTTTGGTCACTCTCTGGGGCCTGGATCGTGTTGTGTCGAGGGCCGGATTTGGCCCCAAGGCCAGACATTGTGCACCACTGGTATATATAATATATAACAAACTCCAGCAATCCAAGAAATGAAAACTAATAACCAAAAATATCCTGAAGGCACTGCTCAGACTGTGATGAAGAAAGAACTAAAATAAATTAAGTACCACAACCAGGTTGAGTGCTTTTGTCCCACTTTTAATCAAAGGAACTTCATCAGAAAATATAGACATCACATACCATTAGTTTAAATAACCAATACATAATTACTTGTCCAATCAGAATTCAACAATAATTGCACATTAATTAAACAGTAGTCAACACCATGTGTATCAAAACCTTGTGTAAAACAGCTTACCAAAAATATTTCAATCTAAAAAGCTTATTGTCAGATTAAATTTCATTTCAAAATTGAAGTAGACATTTTACAAAATGTTATATTTAAGTATACTTTTAATACTGATATGTTCATTTAAACCTGGCTTTTTGTCAGCCCTAAACATAATTTTCCACTTTAATTATTTAGTTTCTAATAACTTATTACATCCACCAATAAATTTAGACTCATCTATTTGTTCTAAAACAGAAAAATGAAATTTTGTGAAACCTTTACATACTAGACTATGTTTACTAAATGTGTTTAATTTATTTTTAGCTTTAATAGTTTTCAAATGCTCACATATCCTAATTTTAAGTGGTCTCATACTCTTACAATATAAAAACAGTAGCAACTGTTGCAAATAGTGATGTAAACTGTGTTTTTACTGTTGCAGTTATAAAATCCCCTCACTTGAAATGCGCTATTTAAATGAGGAAATTGCAACATATTAGTGTTACTAATGTATCTAAATTGCTTACATAAACCACAGGAAAAAGTACCATATTTTCTAAAGTATAGTTTAACATTACAATTTGGATGAAATTCCAACACTGTCTTAATGTTATGTGATTTTTTAACAACAAAATATGGTTGGTTGCCTAAGACATTAATTAAATCAGGGTTACCAGTGATTATTTTGCAGTTCGCTTTTGCTATACTTTTAATGACATTGCTGTCATTAGAAACGGATACAGGGAATGAAAAAATATTATCAGTTTTGTCAATTTTACCTTTGTTTTTGTAATTATTAAATTCTATTCCTTCTCTAAGAATTTGAGGAAACTTATCAATTCATTGCCTTTTGAATTCTTCCGATATATTTAATAAATCTTAAAAAGTGTATTTTCTTTCTACGAGCAGTGCCTCCAGGATTTTTTTGGTTAATAGTTTTCATTTCCTGGATTGCTGGAGTTTGTTATTGGTTGTTATTCACCAGTTTGGCATGGCTTTATTGGATTCCGAATTGGCAGAAAGTAAGGAAGTTACCCTTGGTATTCAAAACTCAGTCAGCTATGACAAAAATGAATGTGCTAATGTTAATTTGGAATTGAGTACACATCTAATTCAATCACTTTCTCAAACCATTCAGCGTTTATGCAATGACCTAACTACTGTTTGGACAATTTAAGTTGTGTTTTTGTCAGCGTGGGTCCTTTTAAGAAAGGCGTTCACATATCAGCGGAAGTGACTCTAGTAGCTGTACTTTAGTCGAGGAAGACCGTGACATGGAACCAGGCTTTTTATTGAATTTTGTGCATCAAAATACTGCTAATCCTTTTATTGGTGCAAGTAATTCAACAAATGACGAGTTAGATGGGACTCTAGACCAGAATGTACAAGACACTGTTGACTGTAAGTTAAACATTTATAACTGGCAAAAACTGTTACTTAAATACAAGTCTATTGGGTATGATAACTTTTATTTTGAGAGATATCTACAGCTGAAAATAGTTGGAGTTTATAGGTTTCCTAATGGCATTATGTATAATGACAGTATTATTTCTAGACCTCTCTGATTTATATAACAAAACTGGGCTAGAAGTGATTAGCAAGCTAAAACGTTATAGTATTTTGATGTTACAAAATCTGAAAAAAAAGTGAAGTTGAACAGACTGATCCCTATATTATTGCACACACAAATTTTGCTGCATATAAAATGTATGGCAATATTGATCACAAAGTAAGAAAACATGTTTCCATCTTGGTTGCTAGAAAGGCCAAGAAGCTTAAACATGATGTGAAGTCCTATAAGAATAATTAGGCCTATGTAATTAAAAACTTTAAAATGTTAAGTCTGGATTTAACTTTCAGAATGGTGTGCAATGGTGTCTCAGTTAGACAAATTTTCTACAACATCAGACACAGCTGTTAATATTAATAATGTAGTCAAGCAAGATAATGTGGAGACTTTGAATGACACAGATGTAGTTGCTCAAAATGCAGCTATGAAAGCTGCTTATTTTCACTTAGGTGCTTGAACAAAGACAGAACACTTGGCAAAGAACAGTATGTCCAATGTGAAGAAAAGGAAAAGGGAAAGGCAAAGGACATTAAATGCTGATTGTTTGATTTTTAACTTGTCTGAACATGTGTTTTCTGAACATGAGATTGATGTTTTATCTAAAGGGTTTTCGTTTGTTCCTATTAAATGTGCAAATCATAGAGAACTTATGATTATAGGTTCATAGGTTCATAGGTTTATACTAGGCTATCTGCCCTAAGGCATTTATAAGCCTAGCCCAAATTTTTGTGGCTTACGCCACCCCTTATATGAAAAAATACTGTGCCCATTAGTTTGTTGTGCCTCTGTCCAGCAGTGACACAGAGATGATTCCCAGGGTAAACCTACGATCTCCCATCCACAGGTCTAGATTTCTCTTGAACAGAGTCAGCGAGGTGCTCTGCCTCACATGGACCGGGATTTTATTCCACAGCATAGGGAGTCTCTGAGTGATAAATCTATCCCTCCAGCATGTCCTATTTATATCCGTGCTAAGGTTTAAGTCGCTTGCTCTAGTGGTTTTGGTGGATTTGGATTTTTGAGGTGGAGCATGTCCATTAATTCCGGGTTGGACATGGCCTTGTATGTCAGGCACATGTCACCTCTGAGCAGATGGTATGCGACTGAATAGAGCTGGAGTTTCTTCAATCTGGCAGCATATGACAGATTTTGGAGTCCCTTTATCCTTTTGGTGAGGAACTTTTGGGGTCTCTCCAATTGCTGCAGATGTCGGGTGAGATACATCCCGAATGGGGCATTGTACTCGATCATTGGTCTGATAAGTGAAGAGTACAGGGGAACAATGACCTCACTAGATCTGGATGTGAATCCCTTCATGATCAGGTGGGCAATGTAGAAGGTCTTTCTAACCACTTTAGCAACGTGAGTGTCAAAAGAAAAGCCTCTGTCAACCTGGGTCTCCAGGTCCCTGATAACCTCTTCTGTGCTTAGTGGATTGCCACCTATATGGTAGCTTGGGGTTACCTTTCTTTTTCCCGAAGGGTATGACTATACATTTTTTGGCGTTTAACTTCAGGCCATGGCTCTGGCACCAGCTATCTGTTTCTGTGAGTCCCTTCTGAAGGATATCCGTGTCCGATGCACTTTCCACTATGGCGCCCAGTTTGCAGTCGTCTGCAAACTTTGTCAGCCAAAGTCCTCCCATGTTGGCCTGTACTTCTGAGAAGTAGATGCCAAACAATAGTGGGCCAAGGACCGAGCCCTGTGGGACACCACTTGTGACCGGCTTGGAGTCTGACACAGCGCCAGCAACTCTAACCCTGTGGGTTCTGTCCTTAAGCCAGTTTGCAACCCATCTTGTGACATATGGGTTTACATTTAAGCTGGTAAGTTTTTCTACAATACCCGAGTGGGGTATTGTGTCGAAAGCCTTTGCAAGGTCAAGGTAGGCTGTATGGACTGCCTTTCCTCATCAATGGCCTTGGTGACTGTTTTGAAGAAGTCGACCAAGTTCAAAAGGCATGATCTTCCCTTGACAAAGCCAAACTGGGTCGGGTCCAATGTCTGCAAGTCCCCTATATCTTTGTTTATGAGCTCCATTATGATCCTCTCCATAGCTTTGCAGACTAGACTTGTTAAGCTTATGGGGCGTAATTACCAGGGTCCGTAGAGGCGCCGCCTTTGTGGAGTGGGACCACAGTTGCCGTACGCCACTCCTTGGGCACGTATCCTGTGGTAAGGCTGAGATTAAACAGCTGCCTTATGTGCGGGTTTAATTCCTCATTTAGCTCGTGTAGCACACAGCCGGGGACACCATCTGGTCCCATTGATGCTGTGTTTTTAGCTTTAGAGAGAGCAGCTTTCACCTGCGCATTTGAGATGTCCGGGAGGCTACACTCAGCTGGGATAGTTATCTCTCCTTTAGGGGGGGAGAGGGGGGGTGATTTTAAGTTATTTGTAAGAAAGTTAAATCTTAAATATGCAGTACATCATGTTAAACAATGTGAAGCAAATTAATGAAAAGAAAAAAATAGTACTTTCAATCCAAGTTTAAATCCAACTTTGAATGCCTTTGCTAAATCTTGTGAAATAGCATTTGAAATTTGTCTAAAAACAAAGCTGCAGTTAATTTTATTTGAGCAAATTTCACGCAGAAGCTCTTAGAAAATTGAGAACAGATACATGAAAGCTGATAAGCGATGCAGAATGGTTATTATTTAGGATAAACAATATGTTAGAAATGTTAAAACTTTTATCTGATCAAATGTATCACAAGAAATGTAATACAACTGATGTAGTAAAGAGCTGTAACACTATAGATAAAGAATTGTTTAAGATTTTTAATAAAACATATGTCGATTATGGCACTTTTGAGAGGTTTTTTTTACTGTGGATTTACCTGAAATTGGAAATGTTTTTGGAATTCCGAAAATTCACAAAAGCCATAGCTGTCTACCATTTCGGCCTATTTGTTCCAGTCCAAGACAGAAGACCATGACTATTTCTTATTATTTAGATAAAGTTTTAAACCCAATAGTCCAGCAAAGTAAGTTTTTTTATCAGATATTCTTGGTCTTTTCTTGACCAGTTAAGACATTATCAGTTTACAGGTGATGAGAAGTTTTTACGTACTGTAGACATTGTTTCATTGTACACTAGTATAGATCTCGAGATGATGTAATTTCTTAATCAAACTAACAGTGTAGACATTGTAACTAATAATTTATGGCTTGCCCTTATTAAATTAATGGCAGTGCAGAATCTTCAAGACACAAAAAAATTCCTACAGTGGAGCTAGTCCAGGCTCAGTGGGAGGTTGGCCTCCCTGTTGTAGAAGAAAGTAGTAGTTCACAAAAATGATCCAAAAAGATGATAGTGTGGATTACTGAGGATAAGAAAGAAATTATGTATTGTTACTATTATGCAAGAAGCCCAGAATTTCCAGGCAGAAGATATACAAAAAGACTGAGAGAAATTACAGGAAAGAAAAATACTTGAACAAGAAAAATGGTCAAAAACTTCAAATAAAAAAGTGTGTTCATTACTACAACAGATTTATGAAAAAACATCATATAGACCAATAAATTGTGGGTCGTTTGGAAAAAGAAGCAACTGAGGAAGTGCAAAAATATAAAGAATAAAATCAAGAGATGTTATGTGATCTTATCTCTCCTCCATTCTTTACTCATGGGTTCGGAGCCGAGAATCGGCGCCGACTCGGCCAACTATTTCTCTAGCACGAAGTCTCTAATTGGCTGTGCTAACCTGGTATCCCAAGATGCACCTCGCACTAGCCCCAGATCTCGTTTGCCCCTCGTAGAGTTAGGACGTGGTCTTGCTTGGCTGTGGCTAAGTACCCTTTTCAAATACTTTTCTAAGTATTTTAGTAGTCAGTTGTATTGCAAAAGGTATTTTAAAAGCTACTCTTCTTTTGTGACTAGTTCTTGTGAGTTTTTTGTGAGGAGTTTGTGTGTTTGTGGTATCCCTCTATTTTGCGGGCTAGGCCCGTTTAAGTTAGAGGACCTATTCCTCTCCGGTGTTGTCCCCTTGTATTTTTTGTACTGGTCTTTGAGTTGTGGGTAGTTGTTTTCCCTCCAAGAAACCTTTAACTTAGAGTTTACTTGGCGTTAGTGTGTTTTGGTTTTTCCCGCCTTCCTCTTGTGTTGTCTCTATCAGCTGAGTGTTGTGCGGTCGTTATCATGTCTAAAGAGCAGAAAGAACATAAACCCTCCGGGTTTAAGAAGTGTACCAAATGTGGCTACAAAATGTCCATTACAGATGGGCATTCCATCTGTGTTTATTGTCTGGGTGCTATTCACCTACAAAAGTCCTGCAGTTTTTGCCACGTGTTTAGCCCTAGGGTACTGCAGGAAAGAAAAAATAAACTGATTTTGAAGGGTCTGATTAAGCCTTCCTTTGAGGTGGCCTTAGATTCTTCTTCATCTTCTAGTGCTAAATCTAAGCCTGCTAAGGCCAAGAAAAGATCTCCGGCTCCGTCTGCCTCTTCGGAGCCTTCGGAGAAGGTTTCAAAAGTGGATACTTCCTCCTCGGCTCCATTGTCCTCGGGACTGCAGGAGAAAGTTTTGGTTATGGATACTACCTCCTTGGCTCCATTGCCCTCGGGGCCACAGGAGGTATCTGTTGCACTGGAGTCGACCTCGGCTCCGATATTATTGGAGCCTATTCGGAGCCAGTCACCCAGTGTCAGGCATGAGTCTCAAGGTAGGAGATCCCGATCTCCATCTATTTCTTCCAAATCCTCTAGGCTGTCTAATTTGGATGTAGATAGGGTGGTCCAGAGGCACCTGCAGTCGCCGGTGTTAGCAAAACTTTTTTCGGCTCTGACCCAGTCGGCTCATGAACCAGTCCCTGTCCTGGTACTGCTGATTCCTCCTCTGAGCACCCATGTGTCGTCAGAGCCGGAGTGCCCCGCGCCGAGTGATGTCCTTGTGTTGGCTCTGATACCCCAGGTGAGTCTATCGGAGCCGGCATCGGCTCCAACCATGTCGATTCCGTCCTCTAGTTTCGGTACTCGGGTTTCCTCAGTCGGACTCGAGGGGGATACCTTGGGACTCCTGTCGGTTCCGAGTCTCCCTCTCGGTGCATCAGCTCAGGGAATCTCGACTCCGGTCATGGTCTTGGAGATGGGTCGGTCTTTGGATTCGGGGGGACCTGCCTTTGAGGCCATGAGGAGCGCACTGGCTAGATCATCAGTCACATCACCTGGATCAGTCACTCCATCCCCATACACCCCGGCTAGAGCCTCTGACACCCTCCTATCCGTGGATGGCAGAGCCTGAAGGTCTGGGGATACCCCCTTGAGTGGTCCCTTACTTTCTGAGGGCCCCTCAGAGTCGGTGCCTGAGGAGCCCCCCAGAAAGAAGTTGTGCAAGAGGAAGCACATAGACTCCCAGGACGAGTCCCTCACCTTTGATACCGACCTTGAGGAGTCAGAGGGGTCCCCCAAGTCGTCCTCCGATGATGTCTCTTTCTCCAACATCCTGGAGATTTTGAGGCAGAGAGGCGGCTGGCCTTCCAAGACCCCCTCTGAGGAGGAGTCAGTATTCCTCAAGGCCTTCGGAAGTCAACCCTCCTCCTCCTGGGTATCTCCACCCTTCGACAAACTCCTGGATTTGATTTGTCGAAGGGTGTGGGAGAACCCTGATTCCGTGGAACCGGTGCCCAGACGTCCAAATAAGTTCCTTTCTGCTCCCCTGGGGAAAGAGTTCCTGACTAAAGGGGTTTCGGTAGATGCCTTGGTGGTGGTGACAGCCACTCAGCAGGAAGTTGCAGAGGCTTCTTCTTCCGTCCATCCTCCTAACAAGGAGTCCAGGAGTATGGACCGGTACGGGAAGCATACCCTGTCTTTGGCGACCTTTACCTTGTGATCGCTGAATTACCTTTGTCATTTCACTTGGCTCCAAAGAGATCTCCTTAAGGAGCTAGGAGATACTCTAATGGGTAACATGCCTGAGGCAGTAACGCAAACTGGTAACGCCCAGTTGTCTACCCTTGGTTCCATTGTCAACTCGTCCATGTGGCTCATATCTTATACAGCTGAAGGGGCAAGTAGGGCAGCTAGCTCAGGTGTGGCTCTCAGAAAGCAAGCCTGGATGCGCCTGTGTCATTTTGCAGAGGCCTTTAAGTCTTCCTTCACTGATGCCACCTTTGATGGGTCCTCTCTTTTCAGGACCAAAGTGAGACACACCCTCACCAGATGCGAACAGGTGGGAAAGACACTATCTGCCATAGGGGCCCGTTTTCCTCTCCCTTCTAGGCCTTACCCCAAGGCTCAGAGAGGGGGGGAAATGTGGTTCAAGAAGTCTCAGAGGCCTTTCCCTACAGCTCAAGGTGAGTCCCCCTCCAGGGGCAGAAGAGGGGGAAATAATTCTGGAAGACGCCATCCTAGAGGCAGAGGAGGCCCCCGCAACTTGGGAGACCGCAATTCCTTTCGCGGATCTTCCTTCCAGCGCTCCTGAGGCGTTGCCCGACTGTGCTGTTCCGGAGCCAGTCGGGGGCCGAATTTTGTTGCATCCGGAAGCCTGGGAAAGCATCACCCAGGATCGTTGGGTGCTTTGAATAGTTACCAGAGGTTATGCTATTCCCTTTGTATCAACACCCCTCCAGTCAGAAGAATCCCGGACATCCCACCCAGTCAACGGGATCAAGCAGCACTAGAAGTTACAAAGCTGCTAGAAAAAGGAGTCATCCAACCAGTCTCCTCAGACCATATCAGATCAGGAATTTACTCAAGACTCTTTTTGGTGCCGAAAAGAACAGGGGACCTGAGACCCATTCTGGATCTCAGTCGACTGAATCACTACGTTCTGAAGTCCAAGTTCCGAATGGTCATGCTTCAGTCTATTTTTCCATTGCTGGAAAAAGGAGTATGGATGTGCTCCATCGATCTCAAGGATGCCTACTACCACATCAAGATGGATAAGGCATCCAGGAGTCACTTACGCTTCAGGCTGGGAGCCAGTCACTTCCAGTTTCCTGCCCTGCCCTTTGGTCTCACCACAGCCCCCAGGGTGTTCACCAAGTGTTTGGCAGTCGTGACAGCTCACCTGTGACGTCAGGGATTCCAGGTGTTTCCGTATCTCGACGACTGGCTTCTCACCGCCCCCACCAGGCATCTGCTCGTTCAGGCCAGGGAGACTACCATAGCACTGTGTCAACAATTAGGAATTACTTTAAACTGGGAAAAGTCTGCCTTGCTGCCTTCACAGCATGTTGCCTTTATAGACACAGAGCTAGACTCTATTCAGATGCGAGCCTTTCTGCCACAAGAGAGAATAAGAGTGCTGCAGTCTCAGATCCACGTACTGTTGCCCCTCAAAAGAGTTCAAGCCAGGTTATTTCTCCAACTGTTGGGCTCCATGGCTGCCACCATCATGCTGGTGCCTCTGGCCAGGTTACATATGCGGATTCTGCAATGGCTCCTTTATGCCCAATGGTCATTTCAGAAACTTCCTCTTTCCCACCTGATACTTCTCACAGAACGGTGCAAACAGGACCTCCGCTGGTGGCAAAGTTCTGCCAATCTGGACAAAGGGAGGAGCTTGATTCCTATGTCTCCAGTGCCCACGGTGACCACGGACACCTACCAGATGGGGTGGGGGGGCATTATCTTGGCAGGACGATCCAAAGCACGTGGCAAGATCACGAGGTACATCTGCACATCAATGTTCTGGAGATGAGAGTGGTGTTTCTAGCGTTGCGAGCAATCCAGGACTCTCTACCTCTGGGAACGATTGCGATTCACTCGGAAAACATGTCCATAGTGTGGTACCTGAACAAGCAAGGGGGAACCAAGTCTTATCCCCTCTGCAGAGAGGCCATGCGAGTGTGGCATTGGGCAGTATCTTCTCAACGGTTCTTAGTGGTAACGCACATTCCGGGAAAGTCCAATGTGATAATGGACAGGCTGAGCAGAGCTATTCTGATTGGTTTTAGATTTTTTAGCCATGCATTTTCGTCAGGGCTGTGTGTCCGCTACCATTAAAGTGCAATTGGCTGCAATCTCCAATTTCCATACATCTTACGAACCCTCTCTTATGGGCCATAAACTCTGCAAGGCCTTCTTGAAAGGCACTTGGCTACTTCGCCCTCCTGTGTCAGAGCCTGTCATGCCATGGGACCTAAACCTTGTGCTACAAGCCATCACTTCACCGCCCTTTGAACCAGCTGCCACCTGTGAACTGAAATTTTTATCTTGGAAAACGACGTTTCTGATAGCCATTACATCGGCCAGAAGAGTATCAGAACTTCAAGCTCTGTCCATTAAACCTCTGTATTTGACCTTTCTTAAGGACAGAGTTTCACTGAGACTTAACCCATCCTTCCTTCCAAAGGTGTCATCCACTGTTAATCTCCATCAATCTATCGAGTTACCAGTGTTCTTTCCAAATTTTTCCAATAAAGCAGAGTTCAGGTTCCTTCAGTTGGATGTGCACAGGCAATTGAGGTTCTATTTACAAAGGACTAAACAGGTTAGGAAGTCTGATCAGCTGTTTGTGTCCTTTTCAGAGAACAGAGCAATTTGTCCTGTTTCCAAGTGCACAATTTCTCAATGGATTAAAGATTGTATTTCCTTCATCTACTCTGCAGCAGGCAGTTTACCTTTTTCCGTCAGAGCTCACTCTACCAGGGCAATATCCACATCGATAGCTTTCCATGCCAGGCTTTCACTGGATGATATTTGTGTTGCGGCCACTTGGGCCTCTCCTCACGCCTTTATCACTCTTTACAAGCTGGACGTGGCTTCTAGGGGCCGGGCTTCCTTTGGTTCCACGGTTCTCAGGAGTATCTTTCTATGAGCTTCCCAGGATAGAGGTGCTGGGGACGCTGTCCCGTGAGTAAAGAATGGAGGCGAGATAGGACCACATAACATCAGTTAATTATGTACTCACCATAACGATCGATGTATGTGGTCCATCTCGCCTACATTCATCGCATCTCCCACCTGCCCCCTTCCTAGAGGATTTGGAGGAACATTGGCTCTGTGAACCCTTCAAGGTCAGTTGCCTTTTCTTTCTTGGCTGGAATTCCTTCCAGTGTTGGTTATGTATGAGTTATGATTGGTATGGTTGCAAACAAGATCTGGGGCTAGGGCGAGGTGCATCTTGGGATACCGGGTTAGCCCAGCCAATTAAAGACTTTGTGCTAGAGAAATAGTTGGCCGAGTCAGAGCCGATTCTCGGCTCTGAACCCGTGAGTAAAGAATGTAGGTGAGATGGACCACATACATCGATCGTTATGGTGAGTACATAACTAAATGTTTTGAAAGGTTGTTGTTTGTCTTTTCGGCTTTTCCCGGTTAGGGGTCACCACAGTGGAACTCCGGTCCGCTAATGATTGGCAGTCGATTTTTATGGTGCCGAGTTGCCAGCCTGATGCCCAACCTTCAGCAAAGGCACGCCCATTCACTCATGTCTTTCGGAGGCCACTCGACCGCGGGGAGGACATGCAGACTCCACACAGAAAGTGCTCCAGCCACAAATTGAACAGGAAAACCTCTTGCTGTGAGGCAACAATGCTACAGCTGTACCACTGCGGCTTACAAGAGTTTTGAAAGGTATGAAAAAGAAATAGGGACATGGGGAAAAAAAAGAGAGATCTCATAGGATGCAATATTTATGCAAAGGAAAAAGCAAAACTAATGAGTACAAAGAGAGCATCACCAAAGATATTTTAAGAGAAATATAGGCAATAGCATCCAGATTTGGAAAAATTTCTAATGAAAAAAAAAAAAAGAAGAAGAAATCAAAGAGAAAAGTAGAAAAGAGGATTAATAATGGAGAAGTTAAAGAATTAGAAACTGAGGTTATGTATGGATTACTTGTGAAGTGAAGGATTTAGTGTAGAAAATCTAACTCTGATAACGTCACAGGTGGATAGAGCAATGGATCCTCAATTTAAGGAGAAATCAGTTGCCCTTTGAAGATAATTTGGATACTAAAGTCCAGTTTGAGTTGCTCAGCAAGGGAAGGAACAGGAAACTGTGGCAAATCTGACAGTCAATGCTGTGGAGTGATAGGCTAGTGAGTTCCTGTATGAAAGAGCAACAGATAACACATGATGAAATTGAAGATAATGCAGCACAAGAAGATGCTCTGGAACTTTCTGTAGAATGCCCACAGGAAATGGAGAAAAAAGAATGTACCCTCAGTTTAGTAGAAAATGATGTAAGAGAAGACTTGCTTGATTTAGTAGAGATGGACAGACATATTAAGATCAATGAAAGAAAAATTACAGAAAGTCAATAAAATCCAATAAGTTAGAAGTCTGATAAAACAAATGAATACAGTAATTAGGACTGTTCATAGAAATTCATGTGTGATAACACAAGTTAATAGGATATATTAATGCACAGCTATTTTAATAACAAAGTCTTACCACAAGAACGCAGGGCAGTAAAGGAAAGGAAGGGGAGAAATCAAATGCCATCATTGAAGTATTGAATAGAGAAAACTATAAAGCAATTAAGACAAGACGTGTCACTGTTAGAAAAATATAGAAGAGGCAACAGATCAACAAAAATACTCAGAAAGATAGACGTGATAAAAGCAATGCACAGTATCACAACAGATCAGGATCTGTCATGCATTATCGCAAATAAACTAAAAATATCAGCACAAGCAGAAAAATGTACAAGATATGCAGATAAATATAAAGGAAATGTACAAAAAAAGCAATTTATTGATGACCCAAAAAGTTTTTTTAGAAAAATTGGGAAACAAGACTAAAGGAATTGAAACAGCAGAAAATAAGAAGAAATATATGCATTTTGGAGAAATATCTACGAAGATCCTGTGGAACATAACAAACATGCTGAATGGGTAGAAGAAGTATAAGAAAGAATAAGACGTTTAAATGTACAGGATATGAAATGGGTTGAAGTGACTGCCAGAGAGATTGAAGCAAAGTTAAGTAAATGTCTGAATTGGAAAACCCCAGGTCCAGGTGTAGTACCTAACCTCTGACTAAAAGTATTAACATGTTTGCATGAAGATTTAGCCACGAGTAAGAAATATTTATTTGCACAATCTGAAGAGACACCATCCTGATTAACAACAGGAAAAACAATAATCCTACTTAAGAGTGAACCTGCAAGCTATCCTTAAAAACTACAGCCCGGTAAATTGCCTCCCAACAACATATAAACTGTACACTGGAACTGATGCCGACAGAGTTTATAGTATTGTAGAAGAAAACTTATTCATGGCAGTAGAACAAAAGGGTAAAAAAGAAAGATCATTTATTGTTAAATAAAGTTATAATGCAGAACTGTAAAAAAGGGGAAGCATGGCATAGATACACTACAAAAAAGCATTTGACAGTATCCCACATTCATGGATAAAAGAGTGCTTAAAAATGTATAAGATACACCCTGCACTGATAAATTTTATTACAGCAACAATGAAACATTGGTAAACCCCTTTACAGTCCAGCCATGATAAAGGACAAATTGTTGTTCCGGGGATAAATATTCTGTCTTTTCCTTTTGTCTTGTCATTAACACATTAAGTTGTCTACTTAATAGATTAGGGCATGGCTATAATTAACAGAAAACAGTTAAGTGTAAAGACTTTTCTTTTTGTGGATGATTTAAAACTCTGTATTTAATCACATATCATCTGATGAAGTAGTGATACTACGAAAGTGCTTTTGTCCTTATTTTTTGTGAATTAAAGACGGGTTCATTTACAAGCCTTGCTGTCGTTTCTAGGTCCACCTGCTGTTTTTTGTATGTGTTGAACATTTGTTTGGAAGGACCTTGGTGCTCACTGTGGTTGGTGGTTGTTTTTATTTGTTGCTATATTTCATCAGATGAGGAACTGAAAACACAACTGAAAGTGGTCAAAACTTTTTCAGATAATTTAAGAATGTCATTTGGTCTTGATAAATGTGCAAAAGCAACCTTTAAAGCAGGAAAGCTGCAGCACCAAGAAAACATCAACATGGGACAGGAATGTGATATAAATGAACTTGAGCAAGAGGGAATGAATAAATATTTGGAACTGATGAAGAATAATAAAACATGAGCAAATATGAATAAAGGTTGTAATGAATATTTTAAAAGACTAAAATTAATAACTGAAAACAGTGCTGACATCTAGGTATAAAGTCCAAGCTATAAACCAATTTGCTCTTATTTTTCCTAATTTACAGTTTTGGAGTGATTGACTGGTCCCAAAAAGTGTTGGATTGGTTGGACAGGAAAACAAGAAGTTTGCTTCATGCTTATCAATGATTTATAAAAGTCTGTGTATACCAAGACTATATGTTTCCCATTCTGAAGGAGGTATGGGCCTCCTCGAAATTGATTATGTGTATAGATCTGCAGTCATAGGACTGTATACATATCTGCTGACTTCACAAGACTCAATTGTAGCGAAAGTGTTAAAACATGAGGAAACTAAGTCTAAGATGATTTCCCTGCTTATATTAGCAGTAGCATGTCATTGTCAAGAATAATGTATATCAAACCAAAAGTAGATACAAATCAAGCAGAAACTGAATGTGCCAAAAAACAAAAGAAAGAATATATGGCTAATGACTAGATGATAAGGCAAGAAATGTGGAAAATGCATAAATATAGTTGTAAGTGTAGAAAACTCTTGCAACAACCTCATGTTGATCATGATGAAATGCATGAGTGGTTAAGGAGAGGTGAATTTAAACCAGCAGACAAAAGGTTAATATTGGCAGCCCAAGATAGTGGACTATGTACACGTTGGATTACAAAGTCTATTGAACACATTGGATTACAAAGTCTATTGAACATGTGGGAAAAACAGACGAATGTAGGCTTTGTAAAACAGAATTGAAAACAGTCACACAACGTGCTGCTGGTTGTGATATACTAATGGCAGAAGGACTACATACTGAAAGGCATAATAATTTGTCAAGACTGTTGCATTGGGGATTATGCAAACATAATTTTGAAGTGGCTGAGAAGCACTGAAAAGATGAACACAAAACATTAAAAAGAATGATGAAGTTTGTATCACAAGGGATCACCCATTACCAACAGTTCAGAAAACAGATGGAAGTAAAATAGATATAATAATCCATGAAAAGAAGACAAAAGTAGCATTGATCATTGAAATTGCTACAACTAGTGACTACAGTGTCTTACATACAGAGATACACAAAGTCATAAAATACTAGGATTTGTAGGAAAAAATGAGGAATGTGGAAGAAGGGATACCCAGACAGGTCCAATAGTAATAGGAGCAACGGATCTTTTAAAAAAGAATTTACAAATGAACTGAAGTATGTTAACGATACATGTATCTCCATATGAATTGCAGAAGGAGTCATTACTGGGCACATTGTGGTTGCTGTGAAGAGCACTTCTGGCTAAAATCAATGATTGAAACAATACTAATTTCATGAACTTTAATCATACTTTGACTTAGGAATGCAGTCCATTCCCGTCATGGTATCAGAAACCCAAAAGACTTGGAGAAATTAAAAAAAAGAACCATTTAGCCTAACATGCTAAAGAACAACCGTTCACCATACCTTCGAGCTCCTCATCCTGGACCACATTGATTTTTGATAGCTTGATGGAAAGAAAATGACAAACTGGAAAATAACAAACTTAAGTGCCTGAGTAGGCAAAGGGTAGCCAAACCTCCTGGAATGAACACCACTTTTCACATCAACTATGTCCTCAACATGAGAAAACTCAAACACCACATGTCCTACTGAGGGTGACAGCACAGCCAAGACCTTTTATTGATTGAGTCCTAAATAAGTACAACATTTAATGGAGATTGATAAATCATTTAATGGGGAGTCTTATCAATTTTTCTCATCAGCTTTAATAGTTATTCTTCAATGTATTTGGTTAGTTTTGAGCATGCTTGGCCATTTTATGTTTACCTAGCTTTAGTATAGTCATCTCTTGTGAATGTTTAACTAGCTCATCCCCACAGGGTTATTATCATTTTTCCCTTAGTCCCTAATCATACATTCACTTATCACCCCAGTATCCTTATGATGTTAGTGTTGTATTTCATCTTAGTATATTCAATAGTTAATAGGCAGATCCAGTGGTGACCAATGAAAGTGCTGGCAGAACAGCCATGCACTCCCCCATGCACACAAGGTTCCTCCTCTTCATTGAATGACACATCACACAAAATGCACACAGAACTAATTAACAGATAATACTTGTCAGTATTACCACTTGATCTTTCTCTTTATTTTTTATTTTTAATTGTGTGATTTTGTAAGTATATGCTTTAAATTGTGTGCTTTTACTTTGTCAAGATAAAGATGGCGAAGAAAAGGATGTTTCTGATGTTAAAATTTAGTAAATGTAGATCCTATATATCTGCAAATTAAAAAGAACATTGCTGAAATAAATGATTGTTGTAACCATAGACCACTGTGGAGACCCACTCTGTGGTCAATCCCTTGGGTAGGCCATGCCCCACCCAGTCACAGCCACCCCAGAGGGAAGGCTCCAGGCAGGTTACCACCTACTTTTCTACTGTACAAAAACCCTCTGATCTGTTATCTCTAATGTAGTGCACATCAGCACTCATCTGCTTGCCGTAAAGTACTGGACTGCAAGTGTTTTTTTTAATCTGTTTTATTTATTTATTTAACATTTGTTAACCGGGAAAGTCCGGCTTGGAACAAAGCCAATTTTCAGCAGAGGCCCGGGGAGAAATGCTCCAGTTACATGTCTTTGTAACGTGGGAGGAAACTGGAACACCCAGAAGAAACCCACATGAATGCAGGGAAGACATGCAGATTCCACACAGAAGGCACCCCAGCCGAGAATCAAACCAGAGAACCTCTTGCTGTGAGGCGACAACACTACTGCTGCACCACTACACAGTCTATATCCTAAACTAAACTGTTATTTTAATGACAGATTTTAAGATTTGGCCTTCTGTTTTATTTAGCTTAATTAACTGTTCTAGGACACTACCGAACGGGCCTTCTGCAAAAGGCTCAACCATTGGAAACTGCTTTACAGAAGACAAGAAACTAAGACTGACCCACATGAAATCACAGTAGCACATTCAATAAACCAATGTCTCCCCAAATAAAAGACTGGGTACATGCGCTGACAGAATTTTGTTAATCTCACCTCATCTTCAGCAGGTGGCAAGCTTGTACCAGCCAGAGTCATCAGATTCCAGGCAGTACTGATTTTCATTTATACATATATGTCTACAAAAACACACACACACACACACACACACACACACACACACACACACACACACACTTGCACACCTTTATCTTGACAAAAGTAAAAGCACACAATTTGAAAACATCTACTTGCAATATCACACAATTAAAATAAAAAATAAGTCCAAGTCCACAAAAGAATCCAGGCAGTGAACTGCTTTGAGAACAACAAAGAAAATGTATAAATTCCAAACTTCACAGAGCAGAAACAGGCTGTAAGAAACCACCACGGCATACAACCAAAGGGTAATTTTATTTCGATAGGCACTTTTTACAAAGACTGTTGCTTCATCAGATCTTAACACATCATAAAATACTGCACATTTATTTCTTCCTCTTAAATCTAGTCATGCAGTGGGAACAATGTGCATTTCTATGCTGCTAAGCAACATTTCACTTTCCTGTTGACCAAATTCTAGAAGCAGCATGACTACACTGTAAGCTTAATTTCGAGCAAAATAAATATAAAATACATGAAAATACTTTATAATAATCTATAAAATATAAAATAAAATGAAATATTATACCCAAAATACATATAAAACAACTAAAGACACACACAACTATATTATATACATGTCCAATACAATCATCTTTCAACCTCCGTGCTTCTAAAATGGGTTTAATCGAAATGTGGTCATTCAATCCTGGGCTCAAATGTGCCCTCAGCCTCAGAATCCATCTAAGTTCTGCTTGTTCAGTTATTTTAACTATATCCCCTTTCTTGTCATTCAACAGCAAGACATTTAAGACTAGGAATTTAAAACTATGTTCATTCCCCATATTACTAATATGTTTGGCTATGGCACTATATTTCAGACCTCTGCAGGCACAATATAGGTGATCTCGAACCCTTTCCCTCAACCATCTGTTGGTCTTGCCCACATAAAATGATGGGCATTTTACACATCTAGCTAAATACACCAAATTCTTGGTGTTACAGTCAGCTTGGGCCTTCAGCTTATATTCCTGCTCAGTAAATGGATGTATAAACATATCTGTTTCAGCTATATATTCACAATATCTGCATTTTCCACATTTGTGTGCCCCATAGCCACCCTCAACATCAACTGAACACTCAGTGATCTTCGAATAGAATAATCTATACTTAAGTGATCTTTTATTCTTATATCCATATTTAGGTTGTATTCCAACTAAACCTGCTATCCTGGAGTCTGCCTGTAATACATGCCAGTGTTTCCAAAAATTATCTTTCAGCTGGTGATCATCCATGGAATAGGTCAACATAAACTGCATTTCACTCGGCTTAACCTTATCTACTCTATCATCTATCCATGGTGTAGAGAAATATGGTCTAGCTGCTGTTCCCCTATCTCCTTACTACCGCGTGTGTCCTACATATATCACTTATTTTATATCCCTTCTGTTGGAACTCAAGTCCCATCTGCGCTAAACTATTATCAAAGTCCACATCATTCACAGGGAGTCTACTGGTCCTAACCATCTGTCCTTTCAATACATTGCTGAAAACATGATGGGGTGCATACTAGTTTGATGCACATATGTGGGACGAAAGCAGTCCTTTCCTATACATTCTTGTTTGAAGATTCCCCTGTTGATCTTTAAACAGCACCAAATCTAAGAAATCTACTGAATGTAAAGAGCATTTTGAAGAAAATTTAAAAAAAGGGTTACTGCCATTCACAAATTCCAGGAAGGAAAGAAAGTGTTCCTGCATTCCTGTCCATAGCAGGAATAAGTCATGCACAAAATGACGATAGAATCTAATATATCTACTGTATGATGAATTTAGAATATAATCCATCTCCCATCCAACCATAACCAGGTTGGAGTAGCTATTGGCACATGACATGCCCATAGTTATGCCAGATACCTGCCTACAGTAATTGCCTGCAAAAGTGAATACATTGAACTCCAATATCAAGGTCATTAGGGAACACAAAAACTCCACTTTTCTAGGATCATAAAGTATTTCCTTAAGAAGGATCCCTTTTACCATCTCCACTCTTCCTTTATTAGGAATGGATGTGAATAAGGAGGTCACATCCACAGTAATCATCAACAGTGTATATATATCAATAGCAGTATTCTCTTTAAAGAGTGTGTACAAATCTTTTAAAAAATGCTCTGAATCTCTTAAAACAGTAGTATATATTTCAACTACAGGACGAAGATGTTTTTCTACATATATGGAGGTTGGCTCCATCACCCAGCCTGCCCCTGCTACGGTCTAAACGGAGGTCTCAAAGAGGTTCTTATGTATTTTAGGTAGGCCATTAAATGAAGGGATTGATGGTTTTAAAAATGAAAAATGTTGCTGCAGTTCCTTAGTCATACAGCCATTTTCAAAATGTGTATTCAGTATACTCCTTAACTGCTGTTCCAACTCTCCCAACCTCTCAGAACTCACCCTCTCATATGTTTTGGTATCTTGTAACATCTCGATACAATCTACATAATAAGTTCTATTCATAACAATGACCAACCTACCCTTGTCAGCAGGTTTTATCATAATATTCACATCATTTTGCAAGGCTATTAAGGTTTTCTTTCATTAAATGTCAAATTCTCAAAGCCTTTCTTCCTTTTATTGTTTCAAAAAGTTACATATATTTCATCCTCAGAAAGTTTGAAAAAATCTCAAGAACAGGATAAGATTGTGGTATGAAACTACTAGGTTTCCGGAACACCATATAATTAACATTTCCATTATTACTGACATTGTTAAAGCTCAGTTTCAGTGCTACATTTCTTATAAACATGTGTAACTCAATCAATGTATCAGTTAAATCAGCTCTAGTTGCTGGAATGAAATATAAATATAGCTTAGAGTATAGTCATGCTGCTTCTAGAATTTGGTCACCATGTGGTTAACAGGGAAGTGATATGTTGCTTAGCGCACACTGTTCCCATTGGATGATTAGGTTTAAGAGGAAGAAATAAATATGGAGTATTTTAAGGTGTGTTAAAATCTGATGAAGCAACAGTGTTTGTAAAAGTGCTTATTGAAATAAAATTACCCTTTAGCTGTATGCCGTGGTGGTTTCTTACATTTTCTGCTCTGTGAAG
>NC_056729.1:803801996-803844496 GCF_019279795.1 Protopterus annectens
TTACTAGTTAATCCTATGCAAATGAGGATAAGGATAGTGAATCCCAATTTTCCCCAGCATGTGAGGCATGTGCCAAGAGTATAAGAGTAGGAGTAGTTGAGCAGAAGAGTAGAATATAGGTGACATCATGAGGGTGTGTGTCAGACAGGCTGTAAGCTAATTGGAGCACAGTGGCTTGTGTTTGCCCTGAGTTGGTTAAGATTGCAAAAGGCGTGCTTACAGTTGTCCGATTTGAAAACCTAAAACCCAAGGTGCACACTGTTAAAAGATAGGAAACTCCATGCAAACATGCACACAGAGTGGAAACAGAAAGGCAATAGGAAGTCATACAAAATGTTAGGGGCTGCTCTTGCTATCATAAACCAACATGTGCAAGGTGGTGAGGGTGGTGAAGTTGTGAATGCTGCTGAGCAACCCACAGTGAGGAGACGGAGAAGAGTGTACAGACCCAGGGTAACCTACCAAGGGCTACATGAGCTGGAAACAGTGGAGCGCTATAAGGTGGACAGAGACCTCCTACAGCAAATTGTTGAGCTGTGCCAACCACGCCTCACACACAGAACCAACAGAGGGGAACCCATCCCAGTGGATACCAAGGTATGTGTTTGTCTAAGAATACTAGCTCCAGGTACCTTCCAAAGACCAACTGGTGATATGATGGGGATTTCACAGGCATCAGCATCCAGGGTACTCCACCAGTTCCTGGAAGCCA
Organism: Protopterus annectens; assembly: GCF_019279795.1. NCBI lineage: Eukaryota > Metazoa > Chordata > Ceratodontiformes > Protopteridae > Protopterus > Protopterus annectens. The sequence continues at coordinate 803,802,709 of NC_056729.1, forward strand.
TGTCGGTGACCATGTATATTTCCCCAATACCCATGAGGCATTGGCCAGCAATATGCGTCTTTTCCACCAAATAGCAGAATACCCTGAGGTAGTGGTTGCAATAGACTGCACGCACATATGCATCAAAGCACCACCCAGTGAGCGGGGCAGGGTCTAATCAACCGCAAGGCTTCCCCTCCATCAACTGCCGGGTTGTGTGCGATGCCCAGGGCATAATAATGAATGTGTGTGCTGGCTGCCCTGGAAGCTATCACAATTCCCACATCTGGCATCTGACGCAGCTGTACCAGAGATTTGCCAATGGGGACATCCCTGATGGTCACCTAGTGGGGGATGCTGGATACGCACTGGAGCCGTGGCTGATGACACCCATCAGAAATGCACACACACCTGAATAAGAACTCCATAATGAGGTACACGCACAAACAAGAAACATAATTGAGTGTGTGTTTGGGATGCTCAAGTCATGGTTCCAGTGCTTGGACACATCTGGTGGAGCCTTGCAGTACTCACCAACTACATGTACCCAAATTGTTATGGTATGTGCCATGCTACACAATATGATCCTGTGGAAACAGCTGCAGCAGGACCAGCATGGGGCAGGGCCAAACAGCCCCCCACCATTGCCAAGGCCTGCACAGGCACAGCGTGACTTGGAGGAGGAACAACCTGAGCCTGCCCCAGTAGGCAGAAGGAGGCATGCCCAGTATGCCCTGGCCTTGGAAAAGAGGCAACACATAGCACATACACTGACTCAGTAGGAACCCTGGAAATGACACCTCTCTCTGACTCACACATACAGTAAAAGGGATGCCTAACTTGACACTACCTGTTTTCAAACATGTATAGGGAGTGTACTATGTGCATCCGACATAGGCAGCCCTGCAGCACCACCTGAGGCATGAGTGCCCTATTTTAAGCAATATAAAGCACTGCTAAGCACATTTTACCAGTATTGAGCATATTTAAATACAATTGCGCATAGCTGCACACAGCGCTTACCAGCGCAACGTCGGGCATTGTTGGGCAGTTTTGGGCAAAGTTGAGCAAAGTCAGGTAAACACGCTCACACCTGCTTCACTGTTCCTTAACCAGTCAGGTCTGCCCACCAGGAAAATAAAAAGCAGTGACAGGGATTGAACTCATCATACTGTGCACTGTAGTCACAGTACTGAACCACTAAGCCATGATAGTATTTCACTGGCACAGACATAACTTAAGTCACTTACACATACCAGTTGGGGGGTGTCACATATCTAATAGTCACAGCCAGCAGGACAATTGTAGACAAACACAAACACAAACAAATGCTGTATCATGCCCTCTGAAGAGGCATATGGGTAACCTCCCCCGAGGCCTATGCCGACAGATAACAGCAGGCCAGGCAGTGTGATGTGGGTTGGGTAGGCTATGAAGTCACAAACTAATATGCGTGTAATTAGAAGCTAAGGTCTGTAGTACAGTGGTATGCCTCAAGACAGTACAATAGGCAACAGTACTGACTGAAATGGAGTACCTGACATAGCAGTGCAGGCCTAGCAAATGTGTATAAGTGTCAGGTGTACCCCTCATCCTATGTACACCCACAGTAACAATCAGGTATGCCCCCCTGGGTAGAAATGTCGAAATAGCTGTCCCCCTATATGTAGAAATGTTGATAGGTCTATGCAAATTGACTCATGGAAGGCCTGCAGGCACAGCATGCTTCCTGTCGATGTACAACACAAAGGTGAGCCCTGAAGTAAAAACCAACTTGATTTTTCAGACACATATAGTATATATGCCCATAGTGGGCATGCTCACACCTTAAACAAATTTTGCAAATTTCAGTCAACAACATACTGAAAGGTCATACTGCGCATGCTCACACACTTAGGCCATGTCTGTATACAGCAGTGGGCCACACATATCTGGCAGTTGCAGTTCTTACTCCAGACACGTCACTATTCACCAATCCTGCCTTGCCAGTGATATGAAAACATACCCATATAATATATTGGACCCCTGTCATAATCAAACTATGTAATACAAGTGCTTAAGTTGTTCAACGAAAGTTAAAATACAAAGAAGATCAATAAATCTCCGATCAGTATCATCATGAAACAATGAGCACTCCTAACATTATCAAAGCCAAGCTCTGCCAAAAATATTGCCAAAGATTCCATAGAGAACCATGAAGCTTTCTTTAGCTATGTCATAAATATCAATGTAAACTCACATATGTTCTGAGTTAGTGCAAAGTGTAAACGAATACATGTACATGACTGACATTGCCAACATCTTGTCAGACAGGTTCATACATATTTACCCCCCCCCTCACTGACAAAAGGGCCCATTACCATACCTGGAGATTGTGAAAACCCAGAAATCACATATACAATGGTTAAACAGCTCTATTCGAACCTAAAAACATGGCGTCTATGGAATGACTTGGTGTCCCTGGCTGTGTCATATGTGAACCCCAAAACAAACAGACCCTGCACCTGAACAGTCTGTTGAGACTCACCCTCTGTACAGGATATGAAACTGTTGAATGGGTTACAGCAACATTTGGCACACTCCACAAGTGTTGGTGCACAACAGAACTATTGTCTTATAAGCCTAATAAGTCTGATCTACAAGGCCATGGAGTCCATCATTATGGAACTCATAAACAGCTCTATTGGGAGCCTACAAACACCTAACCATACCCATTTTGGTTTGGTCAGGGGCAGATCATGGTCCCTAAACCTACTAGACAGTTTGCAAGGCAGTTACCCAGGACATACATCAATAAAATGAGCTCCACACGGCATACATAGACCTTGAAAAGACCTTTTCCAACATCCTACACACATGTAGTATCTACAAAATCAACAACTTGTGCATAAACACGTATGTCATCTGATGGATTGCCAACTTGGGCACAGATAGATCCGACAAAGTAAGAATTGTGGTCTCCCTCTTGGACTGTAAGCTAAGTATTGTGGTAACCACTGTTGTCCCCCATGGCTCAGTCCTGGAACCCCTCCTGTCTGGTGTATACTATTCAGAAGTACAGTCAAACACACAAGGGCTATGGTTATCAAAGTTTGTGGATGACTGCAAAAAGGTTGTCATAATCGATGTTAGGGACAACAGACACATCCTTAAAAAGGGTCTCAGTCAGACAGATGTGGTGTCAAAATTATGGCATCGAGCTACAGTCATATAAATACCACATAGGTGCCAACACCCTAAATATGGTGGTAATAATGATAAGGGATCTATGGACACAACTCCCAACATGGCTTCAGGCCAAATCACAGTGCCACATCAGCCCTACTATCCTTTTCTAATACCATCAATAACTTCAGAAACAATAATAAACTATCATCTGCACTTTTCTTAGACCTCTCCAAGGCCTTTGATATGGTGAACCACATTCAACTCCTCCATACATTAAAAAAACTATCACTCAGCAATTCCACGCTGAAATGGTTCCAATCCTACCTGTCCAATAGGCAACAGGCTGTTCTATGGCAGGACAAATTATCCACATGCCTACCTGTTACACTTGGAGTTCCCCAAGGATCTATTCTTGGCCCTCTTCTCTTCACCATCTTTGTTAATGACCTGCCCACAATCACCCCCATGCCACATGCATTCAATATGCAGATGATTCGACTATCATCAGCACTGCCTCCAACCTGGCAGACCTCACTGCTTCAACCCAAGACACCTTCAACCTAATAGAAAATGGTTCTCAAGTCAACTAGTTCTCAACCCCAACAAAACAAAACTACTTACTTTCTCACCCACTAACAAGACCCTTCCCCCCACCTTCTCTATTACATCCTCCAATGGAATCACTATATCACCAGAAGCTCACACAAAGCTATTAGGTGTTACCATTGATAACTCCCTTAAATTTGACACCCATTTCAATCTAACCATCAAAACCGTCAATAAAAAGCTTGGCTCTCTCTATAAAGTAAAACACTTTCTCACTCCTCACGCTAAAATTACAATTGCCAGCACACACCTACTATTGACTCTTTTCTATGCCTCCCCCCTCTTTACAAACCTAAACAAGACAACCCTTAACAAACTTGCTTCTTGTTACAATCACATAGCTAGATTTGCCACAAATTCCACCTTTAGAACGCACCACTGCACTAACTTGAAGCAACTAGGGTGGTTAGAGTTTTTCAGCCAACTCCATTTCAACTAACTCAAAACGGCTCACCAGATACTGTATCACCCAGAGAAAACACCAGCTCTGAAAAACATCATTCGCCCCTATATTAACCTGCAATCTTTACGCTCCTCCAATAAGATCTTAGCTCAAACTACCAAAGCCAATAATTCTGTTGGGGATTCTCTATTCTCAAACTTTGTAGGTAAAATGTGGAACGCCCTACCGACCATGCTCACCTCAGAATCTTCACTCCTACAATTCAAAAAAAAGCTTAAACCCCATCTCAATACTCTCTGGCAATGTCCCTGTTCCAAACCTGATTAACCACTATCATTTACCCTTCTCTTACCTCACTATCCTTAACCGCTTTTTAACAAGGCGCCTCGCCTTTGTAACTGACCTATGTTTTTTTTCTTATATGCTGCTGTTATTTTTTTCCCAAGATGTGATGTATCTTCAAATTGTATTTAGAACTCAACTATCTTCCTTTTTTGCATTAGCAATATTCATATGTCTGTTATGTACCTGGAGCTTTTCTCCCCGGGCCTCCACTGAAAAGGGATATGTATCCAGTCGGACTCTCCCGGTTAACAAATGTAAAATAAAAGTAATTAAATAAACTTGTGGATAGTCATCTCTACTTTCAGAAACACATTCACAAAGTGGTTACAAAATCATGCTATGTGCTCCCACAAATTTCCAAAGTCTTTGCATGTAGGTCAAAGGAGGTTCCCTCTACTCATCAGTCATCAGACCCATCAGAGAGTACCACGACACACTTGCAGTGAATCTGACGAGGCACCTTCAGCAGCTGGAAAGGCCACTGAAGTACCTCAACAAAAGGGTTACTGGCCTCAAACAGTTGCCCCATGCAACAAGACTGAAGTAACTCAATCTGTACTCTGTTGCACACTGTCTACTCAGGTGATCTCTGCCCAACAGACAGGTCCATGTCCAATGCAGAAAATGATGTACATGCTCTATCTGAAGTAAACCCAAGCTCACTGTGCCACATGCTCTAGGGATATAATCATCACAACAATAAACAGAACATGTTGGAGGGATACATTACTAACTCACAGACTTCCCTTGTTTTGGAACAGGCTCCCAACCTACATTAAGCTGAGTCCCTCACTGACACACTTCCAGAGGAGCCTTGATGAGTGTATGTGAAACTGAACTGTCACACCATGGGTCACTTCATCAGCTCTACTACACAAAGGCATAGGGAACTAACCCCAGGTGTGGTGATAGCTGAACAGTCTGGCCATACTAATATATGCCTTCAGGCAGATAGCCTATTACATACCTATGTACCTATATATATGTAGTGGGAATAAAGTATAATAAGCCAAAGATGGATGGGCAGAGATGTGTGTAAGAGGGTGACCATGACAGGAAGCCATCCAGGACTGTCCAACCCGGCACACATCCCAGTGGCACAAAAGACATGAGGTGCACATCTCACCCACTGTACATAATAGCCACCAGTATCTGTAAGCATTACAGTGTATGTGGTGTATGTGCCTGCTGTACAACTGTACAATGCAGTACACATCTACTATCTGTAGTCGTACCTCATAGGTTCATAGGTATGTAGTAGACTATCTTCACAAAGGCATATATTAGCCTAGGCAAGTTGTGCAGCTTTCACCGCCCCATTAGTTAGTCTCCTAAGCCCTAGTTCTAATAGTTAGTACCCTAAGCCCCTTTCTAGTGGGGCTGCTGATGTGATCCCTGGCGTGAATTGTCTGTTTCCCATCCACTCATCAAGGTTCCTATTGAAGAGTGTCAGTGAGGGGCTCTGTCTGATGTACATTGGGACTCTGTTCCACAGTAAGGCAAGTCTCTGGGATGGTACTCTATCCCACCAGCATGTTGTATTCATTGCTGCGATGAGGTTCATATCCCTGGAGTATGTAGTGCGACTCAGTTTTGTTTTCCTTAGATGGAGCATGTTCAACAGTTATGTGTTGGACGTGGCTCTGTATGTTAGGCAGAGTTTGCCTCTGAGTAGGTGGTATGCAACAGAGAACAGATTTCGTTTTTCCAGTTGTGTTGCATAACACAACTGTTTTGAGGCCAGTAATCCTCTTGGTGAGGTACCTCTGTGGTCTCTCCAGCTGCTGGATATGCCTAGTCCCGTACATCTAAAATGGTGCATTGTACTCAATGATGGGTCTGATGAGTTAAGAGTAGAGGGCCACCACTACATCTTTTGATCCTGATGCAAACCCTTTGCTGATTAGGTGGGCCACATAGGATTTCCTAATCACTTTGGTAACATGGTTCTCAAAGGAAAGATGACTATCTACTTGTTTCCCCAGATCCCTTATTACCTTATCAGTTTTTAGGGGGTAACACCTATGTGGTAGTTTGTGGGTACTTTGTTTTCCCCAAAGGGGATTACTATGCATTCTTTCGCATTGAGCTTGAGGCCATGATTCTGACACCACACATCTGTCTCACAGAGTCCCTTCTGCAGAATATTTGTGTCATCCGGAGAAATCTATTATGGCAAACACTTTACAGTTCCCAGCAAACGTAGTCAACCACAACCCTCCTGTGTTGGCATGTACTTCTGATAAGTATATACCAAACAGGAGGGGCCCCAGGACTGAACCCTGGGGGACACCAGTTGTTACCGGTTTAAAGTGTGACATGTAGCCAGCAACTCTTAATTTGTGGGATCTATTTGTGAGCCAGTTTGAAATCCTTCTTGTAATGTATGGATTTATGCCCAGGTTGATGAGTTCATCTATGATACCTGACTGGAGAATGGTGTCAAAGGCCTTAGCAAGGTATAGGTAGGCTGTGTGGAGCTCCTTTCAATCATCTGTAGCCTGGGTAACTGTCTGAAAGAAATCCACCCAGTTCAGGAGGCATGATCTGCATTTGACGAAGCCAAACTGGGTGTGCTCAACTGTGTGAAGGTTCCCAATGTCTTTATTGTTGACTTCCATTATGATTGGCTCCATTGCCTTGCAGATCAGATTCATCAGGCTCATAGAGCAGGAATGCCAAGGGTCTGTTGTGGCCCCACCCCTGTGGAGTGGGAAGAACATTGCTGTGCAACATTCTATGGGTACATATCCTGTAGAGAGGATGTAGAGAGAGGTGTAGGTATCCTTGATGAATACGGATACATCCCCACCCTATGTGCTATGATCCAACTTCTGATGCTGGAAGGTATGGAATGAGTAGTATCCTGGTAGTCCTGGTGTGCTCTCTGGAGCCTTGAACTAGGTTTCTGTTACTGCACAGATATCAATATTCTCCATACTGGGAAGTGCCTGGAGTGTGTGCATTTGGAGGCTGTGACTTCTGGCAATGAGTAGCATTTAGCTATCTTTGTGGTTATTTGTGTTGGTTACAGGGTTTGGTTTGTCCTAAGTGACTGGTATTCCACACCAGAAGTCAATGCCTCATTGGTCCGATCCGACCACTAGATATCCACATGCTGCCGCCACCCCCCATTAAGGAAACCATGGTAAAAAATTTCTCCAAAGCCAGCTTCATGCTTCTTAAGACAGAAGTGGTGAACTTCATGACACCCATGCAGATGGACAATACAGTTATGACTACTGAATCCTGCACAATTGCACTTTATAAGCATTTGCATGAGTGCATGGCTCGTGCTATCCCAAACAGAACCAAGACGCTATCCTCCAAAAAAAAGGAAGCCAATCTGGTGGTCCGCTGCCATAAACAAACTGTGCAACAGAAGGAAGAAACTGCTGCAAAAGAGAGTAAAATCCCATGAGTGTAGGAGCTCCCTGGTCAGCCTCAGTAAGAAGCTGTGATCCCTGATAAAATCCTCTAAAGCTAGTTACGAAAACAAAATTGCCGCTGATTATAAAGACAACCACAAAGTATTCTATAGCTGTGTCAATAATCTCAATGGCAACACTCAGATCTGCCCTGAGTTACAGCACAATGGCACTAAATATACAGACCCAACTGATATTGCCAACATCCTGGCAGACAGGTTCAGTGCTAGCTTTATCCCCCTCTCACCCATTAAAGAGCCCATCTCTATACCGGAAGAATGCAAAGTTCCTGTAATCATGGCTGCACAGGTAAAAACCACACTCTCCAAAGCCAGGAACACAGCATCCATGGGACCAGACAACATCACAGGCTGCGTTCTACACGAACTACAGAACAAACTGGCACCCCACCTAAGTACCATGGCCAATCTTAACCTCACCTCAGGTTTTGTGCCTGCTGAGTAGCGCACAGCGACGGTTATCACATTCCACAAGGGGGGAGTCACCACGGACCCCGGGAACTACCACCCCAGTAGCCTGATGAGGCTGGTCTGCAAGGCCATGGAATGTATCATCATGGAACTTATAAACAAAGACACTGGTAATCTCCAAACTCTGGACCCCACCCAGTTCGGGTTTGTAAAAGGCAGATCATGTCTCCTAAACTTGGTAGACTTCTTTGAAGCAGTCACCAAAGCTATAGACAAGGGTAAGGTGGTTTACACAGCCTATTTACATCTTGCCAAGGCTTTCGACACCATCCCCCACTCTGGAATTATAGATAAACTCACTAAACTAGGTATAAATCCCTGTCACAAGATGGGTTACCAACTGGCTCACTGACAGAACCTATACTGTGAAAGTAGCAGACTCCAAATCCGACTGCGGACCAGTGACAAGTGGAGTACCACAGGGTTCAGTCCTGGGTCCTCTTCTGTTTGATATCTACTTCTCTGAAGTACAGGCTAACACAGAAGATCTTTGGCTAATGAAGTTTGCAGATGACTGCAAACTAGGAGCCATAATCGAAACTCCTAATGATGTGGGCATCATACAAAAGGGCCTCACTGAGACAGATGCCTGGTGTCAAAGCCATGGCCTCAAGCTCAGTGCCAAAAAGTGCATTGTCATCCCCTTTGGTAAAAACTGTGTACCCATGAACTACAACATAGGTGGTAGTATACTTAACACCGAAAGTGTAAGAAAAGACCTTGTGACACAGCTGGACAGTAGTCTCTCCTTTGATAATCACATCACCACAGTAGTCAGGAAATCCTTCTACGTGGCACACCTCATCACCAAAGGTTTCTCATCCAGAAAAAAAGAGGTCATTGTTCCCCTCTACTCATCACTCATTAGACCCATTATGGAGTACAACGCCCCTTTTGGTATGTACCTCACAAGACATCTACAACAACTGGAAAGGCCGCAGAAATACCTCACAAAGAGGATTACTAGCCTCAAACAGATGCCCTACAAAGACCATCTCAAAAAAATCCAGCTTTACTCAATCACATATCGCCTATTCAGAGGTGATCTCTGCCTAACATACAAAGCTATGTCAAACCCAGAGCTGTTGGACATGCTCCACTTAAAGAAATTCCAATCCCTCCGAGCTACATGCTCTAGGGACCTAAACCTTGTCACCACAATAAACAGAACATGCCGGAGGGATAGATTTCTGTCCCAGTGACTTCCCATACTCCAGAATAAACTACCTATATATATCAAACAAAGCTCCTCATTAGCACTCTTCAAGAAAACTCTTGATGATTGGATGGGAAATAGGAAATTCACCCCGGGGATCACCTCTGTGGCTCTGCTCGACAGTGGTACAGGAAAATAATTTTCTTGGGTGGCAAAAGCCAGGGTACCTTTTTAGGCTGGGCTTGTATAGTTCCCAGGGCCGATAGACAAGCACCTACCTATGAACCTATAAACCTTTGAGTCTTGCCTAAAGAAGGTAATATGGGAACAGCAAGAGCCTTGGTCATTATTCAGAAGCATAGGGGTGACAGGTGCAAACCATATCTAGCGAAGCAACAAGGCGTGTCTATCATGTCATCCCAGGCAGACAGACACTGGATACCCTTTGAATGACACCAGAAGCTCAGCCAATTGTTGAAGATTATCATCTTTCTGTTGTATTACAGTATCATGTAGGTGAAGGTAAGATGCTACTCAAGGCCAGGGTCATACCAGCCTGGGCTATATCATCATACAACTACTATATACCTCTTGTCATGTTGACCTGGGAGGTATGTCTCAGATCATTCACACTGACATGTACAAAGACCGCATCATATATGTACCTGTTCTGGAGTGATCTAAGTGCTTGTGTTATGTGGCGGATCATAGCACCTGACAGACAACTGACAGTAACCTTCCTCTTGTCCAGCCTAGTGAGTGGAACATCTGTGTGCCTGACTATGGAGTCACCTATTTCTAGTGTGTTGGGTATGTTGTTTTGCCTTAGGGCCTGTTGTGAGGCACACTGCTTTGGTGTATTATGTGTTTTTTGGCGTGTGCTTGGAGGTGCTTGTTGCTTGCTTGTCTGCTTAGGAGGACACTCACTCTTTTTCGGATTAATATTTGTATTCTCCGAGTATGGTAAAGTGTATTTATGTGTGTGTTTTGCTGGTGCTTATATTGTGGGTCTGTGTGAGACTGTTGGTGTTGCGCTTGTATGACCCTACTACTCTTGACTGTATTGTTCACTATTGGGTTGACAGAGCTTAGCCACCAGTTTGACCCTGTGTGTGCCAGCATGTGGTGCATCAACCCTTATATGATATGGTCATGGCCTGTACATACAATACAATCACAATACAACTAGTATGATAAGCCTGCTGAGGTTAGCAAATGTGAAAAAAAACCTTTGGGCAAACTGTCAGCGAGTAATGTCTGTATTGCACCCTGTAACTCCATATTGATTGCTGAAGTGTAAAGAAGTACTTAGTTTGGATTAAGAACCCCACACTTGCCAACTGTGTATGTGTATGTCTGTCTCTCCCTGGGGAGAGAGCAACCTTTTTGGAGACTGCTCACACCCCTTAAAAGTGATATACTCATCATTGTCAAGTCTGATGATGTCACCATCCTACAAATATACCTGTGGGAAGGTGAAATCCCACTAATGTGTATAGCATGTCATGTAAATGTATACTGCTCAAGTACCATAATGTAGTTAGGTAGGGGTTTGAATCCTGCTCTTGCCAACTGTGTGTGTGAGTGTGTGCGTCTCCATTGGGAGGGAGCAACATTTTTGGAGACTACTCACACCCCTTAAAAGTGATATACTCATCTTTGTCAAGTCTGATGATGTCACCATCCTACAAATATACCTGTGGGAAGGTGAAATCCCAGTAATGTGTATAGTGCCTCATGTAAATGCGTACTGCTGTAGTATCATAATGTAGTTAGGTAGGGGTTTGAATCCTGCTCTTGCCAACTATGTGTGTGTCTCCCTGTGGAGGGAGCAACCTTTTTGGAGACTACTCATACCCCCTAAAAGTGATATACTCATCTTTGTCAAGTCTGATGATGTCACCATCCTACAAATATACCTGTGGGAAGATGAAATCCCAGTAATGTGTATAGCACATTGTGTAAGTGTGTACTGCTGTAGTATCATAATGTAGTTAGGTAGGAGTTTGAATCCTGCACTTGCTAATTGTGTGTGTGTTCCAAGTGTGTGGGAGTGTGTGACACTGTTGGTCAATGTGCAGTGGATTTTGATTTTTCTACTGTATGACATATCACAATGACAACTGTATGTGCAAAACACATGTAAGGTAGCTGTGGGGCAAAGCCATATACATACATGTGACCTCAGTTATTTCATAGGCAGATTCTCTGCTTTCTCCATGAAAACATCTGTTATCTTTGCCAGAGCATGCTGGCACTTTCCAGACCTTAGGTCACTTCTGTATGCTTGTGACAAGCTTAGCCACTGCAGTGATCCCTGGGCTACATCTTCTGTTTCACATTCACTGATCATGGTTTATATTGAAGAGTGTAAGTGAGGGTTTATGCTTGAGGTATATTTGAATCCTGTTCCAAAGCAAGCAAAGTCTGGCAAAGATGACTAATCATTATAGGTGTGCAACAACCCTTTGGTAATGTGATTCTCAAAGGAGAGATGACTAAACGCAGGATTCTATGTATACATTAGTACATGTTCCACATTTTGGGGGCTACTACCTATGTGGTATTCTGGGGATACTTTGTTTTCTAAAAGTGGATAACTGTGCTTTCTTTGGCTTATAGCTTTACAACATGATTTTGACACCAGGTATCTGTCTCTATGATACCCTTTTGGAGGATGTGTGTGTCATCTGGAGAATAAAGTATAGCCCACAGTATGCGTTTTCATCAAACGTGGGCAGACATATCCCTACTGTGTTTGATTGTACCTAAGAAAGCTGTATGCCAAACAGGAGTGGCCCCAGGATGGATTGCAGGTGAATACCACTTGTTACTGGCATAGAATTGTACATGGAGGCTGCAAATATTACTGTGTTTCCTACATCTGTGCGTCATTTGTCAATCCATCAACTAACAATCGTTTATGGTCAGTCTGTTGAGGTTATGTATAATGCCAGAATGTGGGATGGGTATGAATTGCTTGTGAGATATAGCTTGGATGTGTGGACCTCCCCTCCCTCACCTATAGCCTTGTTAACTGGCTTGAAGTCTACTAGGTGTAGGAGCCATGATCTGGCCTTTAGAGAACCTAAGTGGGTATGGTGCAGTGTTTGCAAGTTCATAATGTCTCTGTTAATGAGTTCCATAATCCTGTGCTCCATAGCCTTCCAGATAACATTTGTCTGGCTTATAGGGTGAGAGTTTCCAGGATCTGTTGTAGTTCTACCCTTAATCAATTTATGTTAACATTTGCACTGGGTATGACGAGGGTGGGCAGGATTAGGAATAAGTATATTAGAGGGTCAGCCCAGGTTTGAAGGTTAGTAGACCAAGCCAGATAGGCAGGATTAAGTTGGTTTGTACATGTGCTGAGGAGGGATGCAGAGTATATTGTGAAATAGATGCTAAGGATGAAGCTGCCGGGTAACAGGAAAAGAGGAATGCCTAAGAAGAGGTTTATTGCTGTGGTGAGAGAGGGCATGCAGGTGGATGGTGTGACAGCACAAGATGCAAAGGGCAGGAAGAAATAGAAACAGATGATCTACTGTGGCGACCCCTAATGGAAACATCCAAAAGGAGAAGAAGAAGACGTTGTAGCTCAACCCTTGTGGACTGTGAACACCATTACCATGCGTCATTCCACAAGTATGTAACCTGTATAGAGGCTGCATCTGGACAGAATGTTTAGGTGAGTGGTGACTTCATATGTCAGCGTGTATGACACAACCAGGGACATTGTCCAGTACTATTGCCACTGTGGTTTGGACTTTGGTAAAGAGATGTTTTAACTAGAGTGTGTGTGAATCATCAGGTTTTACATTCTTCAGGTCTGGAAATGTGGCCCTTGTGTAACGACAGGGTGGTGAAATCTGCATTCAAACTGTCTGAGAAGAAATTGGTAATGTCACTCAGATAAGTGTACTTTGTGACCATTTACATTAACTGTGACCTGATCTGAGATTTCCCCTGTAGATTATAAACAACACTAAAGAAAGCTTTAGTGTTGTCTTTGGAATCCTTGCCATTTTGTATTTTGAAGCTTGCCTTGTATGTTTAATGAGGGCTTGTATTTTCCCAATGATACTGACTAGAGAGGTTATCCCTTCTTGGTATGTAACTCTTTTTTGGTACAACTTCACACCTTCTATTATATATTTAGTTTATGGCAGGGGTCCATGAGACTAATGCACTTTTACTGTTTAAGTGAGAATTTCTTGTGTTTGTGATAACACAGTCCATGCAACCCTGTAGGTGAACAGTGTGCATTGCTAAAGAATTATGCAGCTGGGACAGTGTTAACCTTAGTAATGCAAACCAATGACAGATAGCCACAATAACATACCCGCAGCACAGTGTCAACCTGTATCATGCACACACATGTGTATTCAAGTTCCAAAATGTGTGTAGTACATTGCATACTGGCCACCAATAGAAACTATGGAGTGTTAACACTGGCCAATACAGGGCATGTCACCCTGCCCATGTGTCCAATATGCATGTACATGCAGACAGTGAACCTCCACCATGTTCACAAATGGACACCTGCAAACCTGTGTTGCACACATCCCACACTTACTGTCCACTGTATAATGCATGCTGACACAATTACACACATCAGCCAAGTGGCACATGGGAAAACAAATTTGAAGTTGGAATAAACACTGGTGAAAACAATACAACATTGCTAATTACAGCTTTAATGCATCATGCCTGCTCAGCTACACCTTCAAGGATAGCATTACACTTTACTGATGACAACATGCTACGCATCCAACCATTGGTGTACTTTATTAATGTCACCCTGTGCATCAGCACCATGTTAGCCTGTTCCTGCATCAATGTTACAGATGACAGGAGGTGGCACAGGTTTCATCATATACACAGGGTGTGTTGTTGGTTTGCCAGAGGCCTACACTGAGCCATACAATCGATATGTGTGTGTGAGGGCCATGAGTACTGTTATGGGCCAATGTTGATGTCATGTGTGTGGGTATGTGTTTGCCCTAGGTTTCTGGTTTATGTGTGTGTGTCTGTATGCACACAGTTCCACCATGTGGCTGCCATATACGGGGATTTGTGAGGCAGCTGCAGACTGTACCTGGCAGGCTTTACAGATCACCGTCTCTGGCCATGGATACGGAACCTATGCCTGGCAGGGGTGCTACACACAGTATCAGGTACTAATCCAGATTGGGTACTATCCCAAGAGGTTGACAAATGTCCACTGGATCCAGGTCCCTGCTGGGACTGGTCAGAGCCATGTGCACGTGGTCTGCTAGAATGGTCTATTGACAGCCCCCCCCAACATTGCTGGGGCTGGTACTGGCACTACGGGAGCAACTGTGACTTGCTGGATGTCCACGGTGACCTCCAGCTGGTGATGTTGCTGGTATACGTCCACATTGACGTCTCATCTGACCTGCACTGTCCTGACACATGGACATGACATTGTGGAGGACATCCAATGTCTCACCCCAGTGTCTATCAATGACCTCAGTGTAGTTACGTATGGCACCTGCTAGGTCACGGATACTGTAATTTACAGAGGTGCCCTTAGCCCCTGTCTGGTCTACCGCTCCATTCGTGTCTGTGCCTCCATGACAGCCTGGAACATGCGTGTGGTAGAAAGAGGTGTGGCACGTCTGCCAGGGACATGATGACCAGCAGTGCTCTGATGAGAACACCTGGGCATCTGCCTATGTGGTACCATTCCAGACATCTGCCTATGGCTGCTGTGTCCTGATACATGTGCCATAGATACCACACTGTCCTGGCCAGTGCCACCCATATACTGTCCCTCAGCAAATGGCAGTGGTGATGATGGATGTACAGGCAGTATGGCTGTGTGCATGGATGGGGTGGAGAATTGTGTACTGTCAATTGGTGGCCCAACAACAGACCCTGACAAACCTGCCTGTGCCTCAACACACCTATCCTCATGATCCCTGTCCGTCTCAGTGACATCAGGTTCCCTGCTGTACAGAACCAGCCCCACCTCACCACCTGTGAGAGTAAAACAGGAAGCACACTTTAAGACCTGAACATGACTTCAGACCACATGTACACATACGCACATACAAAACTACACACCTCCCGAAAGCAGACACACACAACACCAGCAATCACAGAACATACACAATAGCAAGGTGATGGTGGGTTACAGAATCACAAGCAAAACAGTCATATCACACATGTCAGCATGCAGGACATGTGTTGCTCAACAGCATGCAGTGCAAGTGTAGTCATTCCTTGTTACTAACAGTATACATGGCTTTGATGCATGTGTTTTGTTATTAGGTGATGGCCCTCCCCTGGAACACAAGCATACATGGACACAACATTGCTGTGAAGGTATTAGTAACCCTGTGATGTACTGTGCACCATAACTCACAGGTGTATATACCATTGCTGGATGTGTATCTGTGTGTCAGATAGGTATCCAATGCTGATTACAGCCTCTGTGTCTTTAGCAAATAATTGTGGACACATTTTTAGAACATGCCTGATGAGTATTCACACAACATCATCAGTGGTGCATGGATAATTGATGGAATACCATTCGGCCAAATACCCAATGTACAGTACTTATGGTGAGTATAGATCATATTGTGGACATGCCAGTCTCATCCATGTTATGGCATGCTAAAACACAACTGCATATTTAAACACACATACCCAATATGTGTCATATTACCTAGCCACTCAGTAGCATCACAAGACATATATGTGTCAGTTGTGCAAATGGTGACTGGTATGCATACTGTTTTGAGGTGCATATGTGTGCATACACGCATCATTATGGTGTGTAGCAATGACAGCTATGTGTAGTACTGTGGTTACAATAATTGGATGGGGTATAGTACCATAGGCCATCTTCATTAAGCATCAGGTGGTCACTCAAGGCTACAAATGTTTCACAAACCAGCACAAATCATGCTGTGCCAGAACTGTACTACCTTGGCTAAATTCACCATTTTACAAACAGTTGTTACGTGAGTTTGTAAGGAGGGCAATAAGGAGCATTCCCTGGCATGAATGTGTAGTGTGCTGCAGAGTGTTTAAATGCCCCAGGATAGGCCTCTACCCCTCAGGTATATTATGTGTAATGTGTAAATGAGATTTTGGATACTAGAGTGTGTCTTTACAGAGGGTTTGGGAATCCTTTATGTGTAGCATGTTAAAATACTCTGTGTATGACATAGATGTGTATGTTATGTGCATGTTGAGTATCAGCTGTGCCTATACAATGGTCACTACAGTCTAGCCAAATTTGTTTGAGATGGTCTGGGTATTGCATGTATTTGAGGCAGCTAATCACATTAATGAGATGTGCGTGCTCTTACACCAAACATGCACAGCATGCATTATGGGTAGGTGTGCTACATGTTTACATGGCCTACACCTTAACTATGACATGCACTTTTTATTTACAATAATAAATGTAGAACACACTCACCAGCATCTGTCCGCTGCCTTGATGTCACCCCAGAGGTACCTACATAGAGATGAGACAGTTTGTCAGTGGCCACAACTGTGGCATTGCTACTGTGTGTGTTTGAAATCTTACAGTACAACAACAGTTTACATTCACAGGCCTACAGATTATGTTCCAAATGATCAGTATTGCACAAATACAGGCTCCACATCTTTGAACAACACACTCCACATCTCACATATGCATGATCTACCAATACAGATAACAGTAGGCTATAAGTATGCCATGTTACCTGCATGCTCCATGTGTGCTTGCTGGGTGGCTCCAACCTCCATCATGGTGTATGTCTGCTGCTGTTGTTGGGCAGGTGCCACCAGGCTCATGAGCAGCTCCTCCACTCTGGTGGGGGGGTGGATATTAACACCACCCCCTGTTGCAAGCTGTTCTCTACGCACATCAGTGGCACACTGACAGACATGACTGAGAAGATCACTGCAGTGGTGGCGTACTTGCTCGTATGTGTGGTTATGCAGGCCTACCTCATTTAACCTGCAGACAAGATCTTGCCACATTGCAGTATGCTCCTGCTGTTCCTGGCTGGTTTGTGAAAACATTAGATGGTAGTGCTGAATCATATTGCTAGTGATGATATCATCGTCAGCACTACTGTAACTTGGGTTCCTGTGAGGGGCCATGATCCCTGGAAGACATAAATGCAAAAATATGTCTGAGCAAGTCATATGGCACATTTAACATTATACAGTACAGATATCACTGAATATATATATATGCCATATATAGCAACCTATAAGCTAACTGAGAGTGAACCACTGTAACTGCCACTTATCACCGCTCACCCCACAACTGCTTGAAAGTGCCTTGCTCACTCTCTATCTAATGAACCATGTTTTGCGCAGCAACAAAATAAAATCACTATATAAGACTATACAAGAGTACCTGGCACACTGTATGCAACACAATGCACCACCTAGCCACAGCAGATATACATCAAGCTGATGTGTAAAGAAATATATCATCCATCTCAATCAGTGTAAGGTCCAGTAAATGTATTACTATAATATCACACAACTTGATAATGCCAAACCCATGGCCAAAATATGTGCACAATTGGGAATATAGGTCACATACTGCTGTAGTACAGTATGAATGTTGCTAGATACGCAGTTATATGTATTACCACACATATGTCAAAGGACATGTTACAGACATACCCACACACATATCAGACATAAATACAGGACACAAAGGTATGACAACCCAGATAAACTTTCAGTGTGTACTATACAGTACTGTGTGTCAGTACTTACACAACCTTAATCTTGAGAAATGTAATCTGTGATGAATACAGGGACCACACAAAACAGTGGATGCAAGCAATGTGGACACACACCATACTTTGCTGTACAGGCCCAGAGCTTCAGTTAGTACTACAGTACACACAAGATTTGCATTTAACATCGGTACCATTCAATAATCATAGATGTAGTGCTTTAGCCTCCAATGACACACCCTAGTTAAAACTAAGGGACTTATTCACACTGTATGCAATAGCACTTGTTCTGCCTAGCAACAGAATACACTGCTTTTGCTAGGATCAAAGCACGGACCCATAATACCATAACATAAACAGTTTCCCACTAAGCTATCCCACAGATACATATCTTTGATGTATTCACAAACATATTGACCATCACAGTCAGTCAACAGTACAGAGAATTTATTGCAACAAGTAGATGTAGGTGTGTATGAGTATATATATAATATATATATATATATATATATATATATATATATATATATATATATATATATATACACATCCATTTGTCTACATATACATATATATATATATATATATATATATATATATATATATATATATAGGCACATATACATTTCACCTTTCATAGTGAGAATATCAATTATACAAAGGATGTAAGGTGTATAGTAATGTAATAAAATCTCACAGTCTTGGGATACATGCATTGAAGGTGTTCACAGCCCAGGTAGCTTTAGCAGGCCTTACTGGCTTCAACATTGCAAACTGAACAAACCACCCACAGTGTTTAACCACCACATGTCATATACCAGCACTGTATGCGTCTTGTTTGTCACACACTAAAACCTACCTACAAATATGCACATACTAACCTTCACCAACATATATATCTCCCCCCTTTCCAAACAGTTGCAATATGTCCCCTACTCTATGCACATATACAGATGTGAATATATATGACACACATATATTTCTCCGTATGTGTGTGGCATGCACACACATGGTTCACACTGTTGTAAGTCCCTGGACCTCACAGCTGAACTGTTGGGCCTTGCTGCAACACAAACAGGTGTCACATATGGACACAGACTAACATTGGGGGGGTATATATGGCAACAGATGCTAGATAAGCACACTAGACTGCTACAGCAGTTACCAATGCTAAGCTACACTTTAATATGACTATCATGCATGTGTTGTTCTGTCACACCCATGTTTATATAATGTCAGCGCTAATCCCCCCAACAGCCATTGGCCACACTACTGTACAGAACACAGATAACATGGCTCAGATATTTGACATTTAATGCTGAGCTACACATTTCACAGGTATGTCCCACTGCCCACAGGTACACACAGTATTGTCCATAACAGTAGTTAAGCAGAACATCTGTGCATAAAGAAGTACTGCTGCCACATATGAATGTTTCACATTATGTAGACTATTCTTCAATAACATCTACTACATGCCAGTAACTACATATGTGTCACATACCTTTCCTTTGTATAATTTGGTAATATTTCTTTTTCCTTTTCTTTCTCTCTCTCTGTCAGTCTCTGCATTAGAGTGATTGAGTTTGTTGGCAGAGATTGCAGCCTGCTTTTGTAGGAATTTGCACATGAGCATGTGATGGCCTCTGCACCAATTAGTGCCCACCATTTGCTAATTGCATGCAGCCTGCTGTGTAGTAATTGCAGTAATCACTGTCATAGCAACCCAGTACTGTAAATTGCTGACTCATGTAGGCGTGGCCCTTTCAGCTTTCCAACATGGAGATAATCCTTGTTTGGTGTGGACATCATTGTTTAAGACTGAAGGTTGGTATAGTTCTTATATCAGAAGCCAGGGGTATAGACAGAGGTTTACATTTTGTACTCAGACCTAATGTTGCTGCTTCCAGTACCCACTTGTCAGTGTAGAAATGTACTCACCCCTCAAAATGCAACCCCAAGATACATGGAAAGATGTACTTTCTTTTCATCTGTTACAGTTAACTGCCATACAAAGATAGTTATAGAAATGTATTCCTTTGGCACAAGAATTCTTTGTGAACTGCTATACTGTGGATATTCATTTGCTCAATTCTAAACAGTTTGTTATGCTTTTTTAGTGTTGACATTAGCACGAGCTGCTTAGAAAAAATGGACACATTTCAATACAGTGAGTATGCTTATCTACATCCTTGGTAGACCCTGCACACACAGGTATATTCTACATTTGGGTAGGGTTGCAGAAGTACAGAGAGCGTAAGTAGTATTGTGTGGATTTTATCTTGCTGGACTTACAGGGTACATGTTAGTTTGTCAAGGCATGTAGTCTGCGTAACTTCCAACTGTGGACCTACCCCCATGATAGCCAGAGAATAGCCTGTTATTTTTTGTCTGTGCACCACACAGGTATTTTCAGCAATAGAGCAATGGCATTCTTACAGTTGGTTGCTACCAGTACATGGCTACATCCATTTGTATTTCAGTGTTGTATTCTTACATAAGGGTATGCTTCCAAAACTCCTTCCAAAGCTATTTGCACAGTGTGTAACAGCAGAAAAGCTAATATGCCTCTGTGTTTCTGTCCCTGCCGGACCTCTCAACCAATCAGGTACATATTTGAACAGAATCAGGGAAAAGTCAAGAAAAAGTCAGAGACAATCAGGGACACCTTTAAAATATTAGTGCCATTAAGTTGAAACATTGAGAGAATCAGAACATATGAATTAATACACCTTTTCTGAAGTAAAAGAAGTGTCTAATTCTTAATTATTGTCATTATTCATTAAGTGTAATTCACCACCTTTCTGCCCAAAGTCAGTAGTTTTAGGTTGGATTGAGACGGACAGAGCTAAAATTTGGGTCAAAATCAGCGACATCCCTGCAAATTAGGGACAATTGAGAGGTATGACCTCTGCCCTAAACAGATATGCCAGTGTTTGTCCTGCTGTGATAGTGTGTCGGGGTGTAAAGTGATGGTGTAACATTATTTCCTGCTAGAATGGCTGCTTATCTTATCACAGTCATGTAATGTAATCCCACAACAACTGTTGGTCAGCATCCACAGAACAAGTTGTGTGGTATGGTATTCCAAATTTTCCTTTACATTCACTCATTCTGATGCATGATATAATTATTTAAACACCAACTTGATGTATATCTACCGTGGCTTAGTGGTACTTCGTGTTGTGTAGTGTGTGCAAGGTCCAGGGTTCAAGACTTAACAGAGTTGTTTTATTTTGTTCCTGAGCAGAACAAGGGCCCTCACATACAGAGTGACCAAGGCACTTTTAAGCAGTTGTAAGCGGGTTTGCACGGGTTTGCACAATGCTGCGCATTGCTTAGCCAAGCTTAAACAAGCACAAACCCGCGCAGTCCCGCTGACTACTGCTTAATAGTGCTTACTCCCGCTCACCTCCGCGCTAAATTTTTGGAAGAAAAAAAAAATGGGGAGACAGGAAAGTGTTGAAATAGGGGCACAGAGGGAAAGACAGTATGGAAAATAGCTTGGGATGTGCAGGACGGGTGTAGGGAAGATCCATAGCTGCCAATTTCTTCAACAGCAACAGCTATGCATATGCAATAAATTTGGAGGTAGATATGAAACCTTCAACCCCTGAGAGAGGGGTGAGGACAACAAAGTATGTTGTAATGCCAGTTAAATAACATATCATGTGTCCAGTAGATGTGTGCAAAATAGGCAGCTGTGTATGGGGCGTAATTTATTTTTTGGGAGCAGATTGCCCCTTTTTTTTTTTAGGTGAGAGTGGAATGTGGGGTAGGGGAAGTAGGTGTATTTGGGGAGGTAGGTTGGGGAGGTAAACAGACAAGACAAACAAGACACATACAAGGGTGGTATATGACACATGTTGTGTGTGAAAACCTTTGAAGTGGAGGGATGTTTGGAAATCGCAAGCCCATGAGCCCCCATATGGAAACAGTGGGACTGAGGTCCCCACCCATGGGCAGTCACCACTGCACCTTCATGGCCCAGAAGGTGGCTGTGCTGGGGTCTGTGTAGGAGGGGCAGGCTGACCTGTGAGTTGCGCCACTCGGGCTTCAAGCTGGCATAGAGGTTCTGCAACAGAACGTTCAATCTCTCTATGCACCACAGCCCGGACCCTACGAAGGGTGATAAGTGCCTCTCTGCCCACGCTTGCACGGGGGGGGGGCTGAGCCCCATCCCCTGCAGCACTTCCACCCAAAGGTGGCACAGGGCCAACGGAGGAGGAGTTCCCAGGCTGGGCACTGGATCTGCTGGTGCCATGGCCAGCTGAGGTGGGACAGGTGGGTCTCCTGGGACCGGCCTTCCCATACGAACTATGTTTTGGAGAGTTTAATAAAGATATGGGTTAGTAACAGTCAACAGCATTGCCAATTAGTTATAACAGCATGCAGACGTATTCCCATTAACCCAACACACCAGATTTTCAACAATTGAAAGTAAGCATGACACATGCATACATAGAACAATAGTGGACATTACAACAGCATGCAGGTTGAAGTGATGGCAACAGGCCACCAATATTGTGGTACTTTAACAGGGCACATGCCTAGAAATAAATGCAAATATTTATAAAGCAATAGGACATATGTCCCACCAAATGTTTTGAGATTATACATACCGATTGAGTTGTGGAATTGCATTTTTTATGCACATACAGTAGGGTGGAAAAAGATAGCTCAATTAACTTATATATCCTTCTTGTTTTCACTACATTCCTATTAACTGCAGTTATATGCCCCTTACATGTATTATTACACTACCCAATGTTCTTATATTGTGCAATTGGATTTTGGTAGATTATATACATGAGCTGTATCTTACATGCAAACTGTTGAAGATGCAGATGTTACTGCAACATATTTTAAGAGTTGCTCACACATACACACACACACACACACACACACACACACACTACTGCTGAGATGGTACACTGACAGCTTTACTTTCATATAATTATCTAGATATGTTCAGGTGAAAGTATCAGTTATATGTTAACAGCTCCCTACATTTCTGGCAGCACACTGACATTTCTGGGGAACACAATACCAAGCTACTCATGTGCCAGATTAACCTGTACATGCTGGCCATGATCCAATGGTCGAGGGCTGTACATATGCATACAAGCTACTGGCACTCCCTTCATCCACATTATATGGGCCTACCCAAGTGTGGGTTGACACTGCTTAATACAACAGTACTATTTGTAGAATGCAACAGTACAACAATATATCAAAGAAAATGACACAGACGCACTCCATGAATCATACATTTATTAAAGGATTATTACACCTTTATTTATTGGGTTAAAAGACTTTTTGAAGGCTCTCTCATTTATTTTATATAATATACATGCATTATAATTACTAACCTGCCTCATGACACAGCGTTTGCAGCCTATCTTCATGGGCTTGCAGGTTCATAGCCCAGTCACCTGCAGCTGTGAAGTAAATGCAGTGATATTGAGATATACCTACTCATAGTACAGACAAGCATAGCAATTCTTAACTACTTAATACAATGGCTACTTACTCAATACTGGGGCATTAGGCATCGTATGGGATTCCTGGATCCACTGGTCCAGTTCATCCCCCCTACATCGCTTCAGGTCAGAATACTAGTGCCTGACCTGCTCACCAGTCCGAGGAACACCAGTGGCACTGGTGAGATCATGGACAAGACTGTTCCAGGCCTCCATTTTATATTGAGTACCCTGGTACTGGCCCCGCAGGAGTCTTTCCTCATGTTTGTGGGCGAGGAGCCAAACCATAATTTTGGTCTCCTGGATGCCCCAGTGTTGCACTCTAAATCGAGTGCCTTCACCAACACCAGCCATGCTGACTGCAGAAGTAAGCTACAACCAGTTATAGCAAGTATTCCCACCTGTGGAGCTTAAATATGCCTCATTTCCCGCACTTATTTGTGATTGGCCAGTTTTGGAAAAACTCAGCTGTCGGCACGTCTGTTTAGCTGATGTTGGCAATGTTTAAAATTCCTTTGATAGATATGTGTCTGTTGAAAGTGCATGTTTGTGAAATGCTGTCCTAGCTTAGTGGTTAAGTACTGTGACTATAGTGCACAGTATCCTGAGTTGGAGCACTGTCACTGCTTTTTATTTTCTTGCTGGGCAGACCTTACTGGTTAAGGAACAGTAAAGCAGGTGTGGGCGTGTTTACCTGACTTTGCCCGACATTGCGCTAGTTAGCGCGGTGCACAGCTGTGCGCAAAGATGTTGCGGTTGCACTAGTTAGCGTAGTGCGCATCTACGTGCAAAGACGTCGCGGTTGCTCTGGTTAGCGTGGTGTGCAGCTATGCACAATTGTATTTAAATATGCTCATTACTGGTAAAATGTGCTTAGCAGTGCTCTGTATTGCTTAAAATAGGGTACTCATGCCCAAGAATCCATAACCAGTTCACCTTCATATATATATATATATATATATATATATATATATATATATATATATATATATATAAAATTTGTTCACTACTACATTTAACATTTCAATGCTTTTTACAAAACTTGTACATAAAAAATGTCAGGAAATATTTTTATATACAGATTTCCCACAGAAAATGGAACATGCCATAGTGGGACTCGAACCGGGAATGCCTCCTCTTTGTGCAAAGGCTCTGATCACTACACTATTGCTATGTTACTTAATTTGTATATATTTTTCTTATTATCCTCTTCTGGTGTCTAAGCTGCTAACTGTATCTATGCAATGGGCAAACCCGCCCAACTTTGGGCAGCTATGTTGGAAGAAAAAAAAATTCTTTTTATTTTTAATTTTGTAAGTTGTTTAACATATTGGGGAGTGTAGTGTTACATTGTACACATGAGCAGACTTGCTCATGTAACTAGAAGTTGCGGCATTTCTTCATTGCAGAGGCGTGGATTTTTGGACTGCTCGGCAGTCCGACACACCCCCTACACTCGTCCACGCTCAGTGTAAGCTTTAGAGTTGAGGCAGTGTGCCCTCATTAATATGCATGGCACGCTGCCATTATACTCTTATACTGGTGCTTCCGTGTAAGACTAATCTAGTCTTACACAGAAGATTAGTAAATCCTGGCGAGGGTCTTTAAACCCAGTTGATGTCTTTAACCATTAACATGTCTGCACAATATCCCAAATGGGTTTTTCATGAATGTTTTTACTAATTGTTTTGCTTGTGTGACCATTTTCCTCTTTGATTTGGATGTTCGGATATTTTACAGACTCCTTAATTGCTATGGACATCACAAGGTTATTCTTTTTGTTAACATTCCATGGTAATAGTTTTACATAATGGTGTTAAATTTTCATCTCATAATTGTACAATCCTTCAGCAGTATATGAATGAATACCACAAACACTCTCCGGGAAACCAGGTCAGCCCCTCCTATAATACATAATAAAATAAAAACAAATTAAAGGATTTTTACATTTCATTTTAACTGCATATGTGATGCAACATTTCAAACTGTGTACAAACACTAATTTTGTTTTTCTGTTCCATTCATGTGTCATAAATTTTCCCAGGTTGCTTCTTATCCTGAATGTCAGATGTTTTTGGTCAAACCGTGCTTCATAGGAATCAACAAATGAGGGCAGTCAAATTGTTACTGTACATGCCCCTGCCCCCAGGGGTTTAATTATCAAGCTGATAATTATCAAGTGTACTACACAATTATCGAGTATACTAATGTCATGTATTGTCATGTCCCAACTTTGTATTAGTCCCAAATAGGCTTTTGTCCCATACTTGCACACTGTGGCAAACACTTTATGGCTCTTTATCTCTTTTCTGTACCCATGTCTTGTGACTTGTATTTTAACTTTGCATGTAAAGAGGAAATGAATAGGGTGTTTCCTAGTCTCACCACTGCCAGATTCTTGAGCGAAATGGGCCTGTCTGGGAACACATTAAATTATAATGTGTCTTGGCATTGGTGTAATCTGGACTGGCTAACACAGGTGGTCCTCCCAAAACCCCTTTAAGCTTTTTGAATGCCTACTTGAAGGCTGGGATCCACACTACCTTATCTGGCCTGTTTTTCCATGTCAGATCTATGAGGTCAGCCGCTATTGTGCTATGACTAGGAATGAACTTTCAGTAGTACCCCACATTCCCCAAGAATGTCCTTGGTGCTTTTTGGTAACAGGGACAGGCCATGCCTGAATAATTTCCACTTTGGCAGGTTCTGGCCTAATCTTACCACTCCCTACTCTGTTTCCCAAGGACCTCTGCCACACCCACCTGACAGTCACTTGGCTTAATGGTTAACCTAGCCCTTTGCAGTCTAACCAGAACCCCCCTGATATACTGAAGGTGATCTTGCCAAAAATGGCTGTAGATAGTAATATGGTTAAGCAAGGGCATAATCTTCTGTTCCTGCTAAGATAAGATCTACTAGTCTCTGAAACATTGCTAGGGCATTTTTCATTCCAAAGGGTATCTTTGTGAACTCATGTAGTCTGATAGGGGTCACAAGAGCTTACCTCTCTCTAGTGGTGTTAGTCAAGGGCACCTGCCAGTTGCCCTTGGTCAGATCAGTAGTGGTCAGATACGTAGCCTCATCCAGCAGCTCTAAAGCTTCTTCTGTCCGAGGCATGTGGTAAGAATCTGACTGTGTGTCTGTTTAGTTTTCTGTAGTCCATGCAGAATCTGATGCTGCCATCTTTCTTTGTTAAAAAGCACCATTGGGGAGGTCTGTAGACTGCTAGACTCCTGATTTACCCTCAGTTCCAACATTTCCTGAATCTCCTCCCACAAAGTCTGTCTGAATTACTCAGGCACCCTATAAGGGACCTGCTTAATAGGTCTTTAGATTCCTGTATCCACATGTTGCTGCACCAGGTGGGTGCACCCAGGTTTCCCAGTGAACATGTCCCCAAACTCCTGCATCACTGCTCAGAATTCTGGAGTCTTGCTAGGAGATAGCCACTGGGATATTGCTACCCCTTCCCCAGAGGTGTCATTCTAAGCCTCACTTAGGAGATAGGTCACCAGATCCCCCCAGACCCCTCCTGCCATCCACTGCAAATGCTCAGCACCAGAGCCTCCCTGTCATGTTAAGGCTTCATCATGTTAACATGGTACAGTATGTGTCTCTGCCTTCTACCTAACAGGTTTACCATGTAATTATTATCACCGACCTTCCTTATCACTTCAAAGGGTCCCTCCCAAGCTGCCAACAGCTTATTATGTCTGACAGGATTAAGCACCATAACCTGTTGTCCCACAGCATACTCTTGGACTCAAGATTTCCTGTCATACTGAACCTTTTTCTGTTGTTGGGCTGCTGCCAAGTTCTCCTGGGCCAAACCCATGATCTCCCTAAGCCTTGTCCTGAGGTTTAGGACATATACAACAACAGATTGCTTGTGGGATTCACACTCACCCTGTCACTCATCATGAATCATATATAAAGGCCCTCTCACCTTATGCCCATTCAGTAACTCAAAGGGTGAAAAACCTGTGGATTCCTGGGATACCTCACTGTATGCAAACAGTAGGTGGTGCAAATATTTGTTCTACTCCCTCTTAAACTGGTTTACAAACACCTGTAGCATGGTCTTTAGTGTAGTATTTAACCGCTCCACAATACCATTATTCTGAGGATGGTAGGGGTAGTCTTTAGGTGCTTCACCTCACAATGCGTCCACAGATAAGCCAGCAGGTCTGGCATAAAACTGACACTTCTCTGCCTAACATATAAAGCTATGTCAAACGCAGAGCTGTTGGACATGCTACACCTAAAGAAATCAACGAAAAATCACTAAGGAACGACACAGGAACTGCAAGGTGGAGGAGGATGGAACCCAACTGATAATGCAAGACCAGGACCTCGACTGTTGTATAAAAATTCACTGCAACTTGAATAAAATGAAGAAACAGGTTTATTACTTCCACGTTAAGCGCTTTCAGCTGTCCCCAGCCTTCATCAGAACAACTGATCTTACCAAACACAGGGTTTAAATACATATCTAATTAACTCCTTAATTGCTAAATTGGTTAAAAAACCGCCAAAAAATGTTAAAACATTATTAAAACAATACATAATATCAAATCCCTTAATTTTCAATGTCAACTATATCCTCCTTAGAAATCACTACTAATTATACATATATAGTGAAAACATTCTCATGTGCAAGGTTAAAATATGTTGAAAATTATGCATTACAAATAGTGTATTAAAGGATGTACTGTTGTCTACCTTTGTTCACATATTCGTACTGCCTTAGTACGACAAGCATGAATATGTAATATTGCACTCAAAATAATTAGGCTAAAATAATCCCTGTATTTAATTCATAATATGACTTCTGTGTATGTTATTCCAAAGCCAAAAATGGTTTTAAACTAATAAAATCATTAAGGCCAGGAGGTGTAGTGGAGTCTGTCAGAATCTGCCACTTGCTTTCACATAGTGCTAGCTTAGTTTTCCAATCACCTCCGAACGGTGTGTTGTCCACCTGTTCAATAATAGAGAAGAGGAAACTGTGGTCAACTCCTTTGTCTAAAATGTGCCTGCATAATGCGTTCTTGGTGTCACACTTCCCTATTCTATACTGATGCTCATAAATACGTCTATTTAGTTGTCTCTCAGTTTTCCCAATGTAATGGGCATTACATGCTGTACAGATGGCCGCATAGACCACTTGTTTGCTTTTACAATTCCCCTTTTTACATCTGATGGTGGTGTGACATATATCATCTATTTTAATTGTTTTACTTGTATTGATATATTTGCATTGTTTGCAGTTGCCACATTTGGTAGTCCCTTTGTCTTTATCTCCTTTGCACCTGGTGTGGCCATCTTTTTCCAATATTCTCTTTAAATTTGGGGCTGTTTTAAAGACACATCTGGGTTTCATACCCAGAATTTGCTCTTTGTCTATGATCATCAAGGTTTTCCAGTGTCTGTCCAATATCTCTTGAATCAAGTACGTTTTGGGGGAATACATAAGTACGCATACCCTCCCTGCTGGTATACCAAGTGTATCATCTTTGGTGGTTGATTGAAAGGTACCTAACAGTGGAATGTATTTTTTACCCCATTCCCGGGTAACATATTTGATAGCCTCTTCCACCATCTTCACTGGATAAGCTCTCATAATGAACATATCCTTGATGATGTCCATTTCAGTTTCCACCATACTTTTATTGGACGTCATCCTAGCCACCCGGATGCATTGACCTTTGACTATATTACTGAAAATATGGGGGGATGATTGCTGCTGTAATGGACATAATCGTTGGAAAATGTTGGTTTTCTGTAGATTCTAGACGAGAAGCCACTTTCGTTTTTGGTTAGTAAAACATCCAGATACGACATTTCTTTGTAGCTATAATCAAATGTGAATTGTAAAAAATCCACTGTTTGATTGAGAAAGGTCATAAATTCCAGCAACTTATCTTCCGATGCCCTCCACACGATAAAAATATTGTCTAGATATCTAACATATAAGGCAATATGACTATAATGAGAACTTTTGAAAATGTGCTCAGATTCCCATTCCGCCATGACCAGGTTTGCAAAGATGGGGGCACACGCTGCTCCCATTGCAACTCCCCTGGTCTGTCTAAAATATTCTCCTTGATGCAAAATGTAGTTGTAATCCAAAACAAGTGACATCATGTCACACAGGAGGCTGGTCTTATCCCAAGAGAAGTCCGTAAACTTCGTTAGACTTCTTTCGAAAAATTCCAGTCCTTCAGTCCTGGGAATGCTGGAAAAGAGATCCACAACATCTATGGTCAACAAGATGGAATCGGTATCCTGTAGTTCTTTCTTGATGGTCCCCAAAAATCTCCAAGAATCCTTGATAATATGAGGGATACCATCATATGTCTTTTTGAGCCAACCATCTATCAACTGTCCTATTTTAAAGGTTTTAGATCTAGAACCTGATACGATTGGACGGAAAGGAGGTTGTTCGATAGACTTGTGCACCTTGGGTATGCCCACCATCTTTGCTAAAACTGGGTGGTCTACTTTCAAAAAGGAATAGGTCTCATTGTTGATCCTATTGTCGATTAAATATTCCTCCAGGATGAGGTCTATGCGCTTGTGTCCAATGTTGACTTGATTTAAGGATATGTTTTCATAATTTCCTGAATAGTGTAGAATGTTATTGATCTCCTGGTCGTAATCCTTGGTAGAAAAAATCACGGCTCCTCCTCCCTTATCTGGTTTCATGACTCTGATATCTTTATTCAGGGAAAGGTCCACTAGGCATTTCCTTTCCAGCCTGGAAAGGTTGTCCAAAACATCCCCATGCTGTTGTTTTTCTTTGTTGTATATCCAATAAATATCATTGCAAACCAGGTGTTCAAAGTTCGTCACGTGTGGATTAGCTGTAGGAATATAAGTGCTTTTTTTCTTAAGTGTGGTCCCAGCTATACCTGTAGTTCTATGTTCAAGTTGGGGTAATTTGTCAAACTGTAGGGCCAAGTTCAACTTCCGACAGTATTTCTTGACTTCCTTAATACTGTCTATGATGTTCCAACCCCTCATAGGTATGAACTTCATACCCTTGCTAAGTAGATGGGCACAGGTCTCATCTATGTCCAGGGTGGTGTAATTAAAAACCTTGAAACCTGCATGAGTGATGATTCTAGGGAAGGTGTCAAGTACCCTGGTATCAGTGGAATTCTCAACTGGCATGGTCCCCTCCAAGATAGTGTCCAACGAATTGGGCTCTACCACTGGCGTGCAGTGTGGCCCATGCTGTTGGAATGCCTGGACTTGGCATCCCTCCATGCCGGATGGTATCTCCCCCCTTGAAAATTTTCTTCCCTATCAGTATTGTCCGTGTCATTCTTCCGGGACCCATATCTAGCATGTGTGTCTGTATCCTTCTGTCTAGGCCAAATGTATGCTCTCTACTAAAGAAATCACACTCCCTCCGAGCTACACGCTCTAGGTACCTAAACCTTGTCACCACAATAAACAGGACATGCTGGAGAGATCAATTTCTGTTCCAGAGACTTCCTATACTCTGGAACAAGCTACCCAGCTATGTCAAGTAAAGTTCCTCATTAACATTCTTCAAGAAAAATCTTGATGAGTGGATGGGAAATAGGAAATACACCCTGGGGATCACTTCTGTGGCTCTGCTCGGAAGGGACACAGGAATTTAACTTTCTTGGGTGGCGTAAGCCAAGGAACCCTGTTGGCTAGGCTTACTTAGGCCCTTGGGCCGATAGCCTAGTACCTACCTTTGAATTTCTGTCATTCAGTATTTCTCTCGGGAAACCTACCCTTCTGAAAATCTCTAAAAAAGCATTTGCCACCTTCGCTGCCTTGATGGAGGACAGAGCAAACGCCTCAGGGTATCTGGTAGCATATTCTACTACAGCCAGGATATACATCTTCCCTGTAGAACTTGAGGTACACAGAGGCCCCACAATATCTGTAGCTACCATCTGAAACAGCTCCTCAAACACAGGCAAAGGCATCGGTGGAGCTTTGGCCTTGTCTCCTGCCTTGCGTTACATCTCTTATGATCCCAGGCCAATACAAATTCTGCATAATATCATTCTTGGTATGCTTTTTCTCATATAATATACAAAAGGAATGTCATGGGCTATGGCTAGAAGTGCAAGATGGTAGGCTTTGGGCACTACCAACTGCTGTATTACCTCATCCTGTAGGCTTCCCTCAGGTGTCCACTCCCTTTACAGTAAACCTTGGTTCCATTATACAGACTCCCCTTTTTGTTGAGCATCAGGTGCCTCCTAACCTACCTTCCTCAAGCTTTGTAAGGCAGGGTCCAAAAGCTGTGCCTGTCTCAACTCTACTTTCTTGACCCTTCCTAGCTCCGCTTCAACAGGAAGCCTAGTATCTTCTGACAATGTTGACTCCCTAAAAAGTACTACACCAGTCAAACCCAACAATTGCCAGTCAATAAATATGATATAACTGGTGAAAAATGAGTGTCCGGTTCCAAGGAAAGAGACAGGAAATACTGAAACTGTAGTTTATTGGTACATCAGGTTAAGCGCTTTCATCTATCCTCCATAGACTTCTTCAGAACACCATTTCTCAAACTAACAGCCTTTAAATAATACTAATGAATTCAAATTATCCAATCCTGTGATACACCAATTTGATCTCATGAATATTAATTTCATGAATACTGAATGACTCATCTTGACATAGATTCTCATAGCACAACAACCATATAAAATCATGAAAATACATAATAAAATAACTAAACAGTTATATTACTGTTTACGCGTAATGTAAAATTCATAATAGATTCAATAATAAAATTGCATGTAAAATAAAAATAAAAACTTAAAAATGTTAAAAATACAACTTTTAGTTGTGTCTCACAATAAACACACAAAACTGTGGGAAATTTGTAACTCAATGAGTATAAAAAACTTGGAACAACACCTACCCTACTATTAATATTGCTTTTTTCTTCTCTCTTCTCTGTTATGAATTTTACATCACCTGTTAGTTTGAGAAATGGTGTTCTGAGGAAGTCTATGGAGGATAGATGAAAGCGCTTAACCTGATGTACCAATAAACGACAGTTTCAGTATTTCCTGTCTCTTTCCTTGGAAACGGACATTCATTTTTCACCAGTTATATCGTATTTATTGACTAGCAAATGTTGACTCCCTGTCAGCCTGAGTAATACCACTCACCTTTGTCCTTGCAGTCACCTTGTCCATGGGAACATTAATACCAACCAGCAGCTGTGGTTTGCTTTCTGGCTTGTTGCTACAGTGTATCTCCCTCCCTGAAATAATCACATCACCAGCTCCAGCTTCAGGCAAGGGGTCTGTCTGAGTCTCCCCAAGGCTACCATACCTACCTGCCTGTCTCCAAGACTGACTGCATGAGATTGCATGCACACAAGGTGCTACATTATCAAAATCATTCCCTATTAACTCATTCACTCCAATGGAGCTCAGGAAGCTTGCATTATAACTTCAAATGGGTGGAGCCTAAGCCTTTTGACAGATTCAGATTATGTTATCACATTTCAAACAAATATTCATATCTGTGGGATTATAGTGGTTATTAAAGAAGTGAAATGTCAAACTTGTCTACACAAACTCTTCTTAACCCTGGTAATATTCTTTAGGTTCTAGGTCTTATACTCAATTTTATGATTCACAGTAAACTCACTTACTTAAATTTATAATATTTGGTAAACAAGTTACAATATCTCACCAGCCACTTTACACACATACTGTCAGCAGCATTTTATTCATCTAGCTGAGCACTTTCATATGAGGCTAAGGAGTTCTGTCTGTGTTACTTGTTGAGATATTTAGAAACATGCAGAAATTATATCTATATAAATTAATATCATAAAAACAGTGAATATCTGTTTACCTGCACTATACAGAGGTCAAATATTAATGCAGTTGAGTTTGCTATTGTGTAAGCCTTAAGATGAAATATTTTAAGAAGTTGTACATAGCATGGTTTTGAAATTATTGATGCAAATATGAACAAGCACTATGTGATGCCTAGAGACATCATTAGTGTTAATTGCAGATGCACCTAGAGGCGTCAGTCAGATGAAATGAGTTAAGATATCAGCAGGGATATCCTCATATACACCTACCTGCTTGTTCCCTTTTCCACCCTCCCAGTCAAGGTGAACCCTGGCCAAAGGTATTTGGAATGGGGTCTGTCCTAAAGCTGTAACTGGTGTGGACTGGCCAAGCAAATACTGCTGTTTTTTTTAACCACTGCAAGCTTCATTATAGTCTGAAGACTATACTGGAGGAAGGGAGGGATATTAGTTTGGTTTCTAACCCCACCCTCCTTTCTGATAGACCTAAGGGTATGTATAAATGTTCAGGTTGTCCCATGTGTAGGTATATATTAGTAGGACCATACATTGAATTTTCCCATTTAGAATATACCATTGGGGTCCCAAGAGTGTTCAATTGCAAAACTCAGGGGGTTGTTTATGTGGCCATCTGTGATAAATGTCTAGAATTTTACGTAGGTATGACTACCAGACATTTATTTAAGAGGATTAGGGAACATATGTATAGCATAAATAGAAAAGATTTGATTAATGCCCTATACAAGCATAGTGTGGAATGCATAGGTTTTAATGTTTTTATTTTCCATCCTGGAACAAGGTCAACATGATAAAAGAGGGGGAGATTTTAAAATGTATTTAGAACAAAGGGAAGCTAGATGGCAAATAAAACTGAAAGCAGATCATAAACCTGGACTGAATTACATCAACATCAAATGTTTTTTAAAAAATCGTAGGAGATGTTGTGAAATAGCACTTTGTTTTTGTTGCATTTATAAAGTTTTTTTATGGTTGCTTAGCTGTTTTTTATCATAACAATTCTTATTGTAATGATTTTAATTGTAACAATTAAGTTATTATGACATCATTGCTTTTGTAATTGAGCATGCTTTTTAAGAGTAGTTACATTGTGAGAATTTTGTTTCTGAGGAAGTCTATGTGGATGAAAGCGGTCATTAAAGTGGAGTATGCTGATACTTTTTCTCCTGGTGGTCCTTTAGTAGAGGCTTGGTGTCATGGTTTTGTTTTTTTTATCTTTGCACTTTTGTGGTTTCCAGTTTTTTGGGTGCAAGTTGCCATGCCAGGTCCAGGGAGATGCCTTGCTGGATTTGAGCATCCATTCGACTGCAATTGCAGGTGAATCTAATTTAACCACTGTTTTATTAAAAACTTTGGAGGACATACAGAAATCTTTACACATTTTGGTAAAGAAGCGTTCTTCAAATAATCTCTCGTGTTCTAGCTCTGATAAAGACGTACAAACAGTAGTGGAAATGAACATTAAAAATACCATTAACAATGGGCGCAATGAAAATATAAAACACCTGTCGGAGTTTTCAAAACAATGCAAAACGTATGCTAATATTGAATCTGTTATGAATGATAACGGAGATCCGTTTATTAATACTAAAAGACAAATGAACTTCAGTGAGTTGCCATTATACAAAGAGCACTGTCAGCCTCTGAATAGACTTTTAAAGAAATATAAAAGTTTAGACATGGAGAACAAATATTTTAAGAAATGCGTTGACTTGGACATTGTTCCAAAAGGCTTATGCTTTTTTAAAAGTCCAAATGAAGTCACTGAGAGTGATCCATTTTTTTCCAAACTCAAAAATTTCTTTAATTCAGCCGAAATTCTTTTTTTGGGATTGCTAATCGAGCACAATAGTAGTATTATGGAAGAGCTGAAAGACGAGATAGTAAAGGTGGAACAAAGCATTGAAAGGGATTTTGAACTCATTTTCACTGACAGAATGTATGATAGAGGAAGGAGTGTGGGTCCAGCTATGGAAGTTTCATATTCAACAGGAAACCGTTCAGTGAATGTTAATGATGAAGAAATCAGCAGCATCTCCGACACAGAAGAGTCCAATAGTTCTTTTAGTTTAATTCTAAGTGGAGCACTTAATTCTGCTTTGGAAACTGGTGAAAATGAAGCAGCAATCAGACCCAAGATTTTTTTTAGTCATGGGGAAAGAACAGAAACAGTAGAAATTGAAACTGATGGTAACCAGGAAGAATGGGAAATTATTGTCGGATTCGTCGACGGATTATGAATAAAAACAACAAAAAAGCCCAGGTTAGACTGTGACATTTTAAATTTATCAGACTTAGTGTTAAATAAGCATCAACCAAGTTATTGAAGTTGGGTGTAAATTTTGTTCCGACGAGGAGGGCTAATGTGATTGATGTGGTTTTAGATTTAAAAAAATGCACTAGAAATTTAAATCTAACATACATCTTAAAAGATGTTAAGAATACCACATCTTCCTTTGCCACACCATCCTGTTATAATCCAGCATTGTCTCGTACATTAAAAGGTTTTGAAACTTCCTGTGAATTAGAGATAAGGAAGTCAATTGAAAACATGAAGAGAAAAACAAAAGATAAGTATTTTTTTGATAATTTGAGCAATGAAATGAGAACAGCTATGAAAGATTTGTCTGATAACAAAAACATTCGAATTATGAAAAGTGACAAGGGTAGAATGTTAGTAATTATGAATCAAGATGGTTATGTTCATAAAATGGAAGAAATGTTAAACAATGAAAAAGAATATGAAAAAGTTGCAGCTAATGATATTGTTAGATGTTACAAATAAATTTCCAGTTTTTTATATGATAGCCTAATGTGTAAGAATTTGGATCAGACAACTTACAATTTTTGCAACATTGAAAATCCAAAAGTGGGAGTTCTATTCAGCATTCCCAAAACACATAAAAATATGGTTGACCCACCCTTTCGTCCTATTATTTCAGCCCCTAATTATGTTACAGAGGGAATGTCTATGTTGGTTGATACTGTATTGAATCAACTGACGCAGAAAATGGATTCCTTTTTAAAAGTTTTGTGGGATTTTCTGAATAGCATTAGCTTATTCAGTCAAAATGTAGTTTGATCCTTCTAAACACATCATTTTTACTGTAGATGTGACATCTTTATACACTTCCATTCCTCATGATGAGGGAATAGAGTATGTCAGGGCATATTTAATTCAGTTTACTAATATGACCAATGGTAATATGCTAAGTCAGCACTAAAAATTAAAAGCACTACACCCTCACTCCCCACTGGCCCTTGTTTTCAATTATTAAGGAATTCCCAATATTATTCTAGCATGTCCAAAGGTTAGTTGTCAATCTCCTCTCCGGTCCAGCTGGTGAATCTGGGAATCTTGAGGCAATGGTACAACTGCCTAATGTACACAGACAACCCTCTCCTCCTCCCAACAAATTCCAACACATGTGAGAGATGCAACCATATAGCCAAACTGGAGGCTAAGCTCTCTCAACTCAGTACTGGCATAACCAGTCAGGAGGAGAAGGAAACCACACTCGCTACAATTCCAGTCTCACATAGACCTACCACGATAGCAAACCAAACACATAATCACACAAAAACATACTCGGAGGCTCTAAATAAAGATCTGCCTAAGCAGCAGAGACCTCCAAAGCAGACACCCAAGCAACCGCTACCCCAAAACAAAACACGTGCAACACATATCTCACAAAGCTAGTGTGCCGAACAGTCACAGCCCTTAAGACTAAACAACAGACCTGATACACTTGTAATAGGTGACTCTATCGTCAGGCACACTGACGTCCCGCTCACCAGGCTGAACAAGGAGAGGGTCACGGTGAGCAGCCTGTTGGGCGCTAGGATCCGCCACATAACGCAAGCACTCAGGTCACTCCAAGGCAAGTACAAATATGACTCAGTCATTGTCCATGCTGGTGTGAATGACCTGAGACGTACCTCCCTGGACTACATGAAAAGAGACATAAAGGAGCTCTCTGAGCATGTAGCCCAGACCAGTATGACCCTGACCTTGAGTAGCAACTTACCCTCACCAAGAATGATGCCACAATATGAAGACAAGATGATCAATTTCAACAATTGGCTTAAGTACCGGTGTCATTCAAAGGGGATCCAATGCCTGTCAG
The DNA here is from genome assembly GCF_019279795.1 of Protopterus annectens. NCBI lineage: Eukaryota > Metazoa > Chordata > Ceratodontiformes > Protopteridae > Protopterus > Protopterus annectens. Next base: position 803,840,471 of record NC_056729.1, read on the forward strand.
CTTGGGATGATATGCTCGACAAGCCACGATGCTTCGCTAGGGACGGCTTGCATCTGTCACCCCTGGGCTTTCGGATATTGTCAAAGGCTCTTGCTACCCCCATAGTGCCTTTTTTAGGCAAGGCTCAAAAGACAAACCCACCTCCATAGGTATCACAAGGGATAAGAAACTAAGAGTAATGCTACTCAACGCCAGAAGTCTAAACCTCAAGATGCATGCACTCGAAACTCTCCTTAGCATGGAGAACATCGATATCTGTGCAGTAACAGAAACCTGGTTCAGGGCTCCCAAGAGCATCCTAGCACTACCAGGTTATACCTCATACCATGCTTTTCGGCCCCAAAACTTGGACCGAACCACAAAAGGAGGGGGAGTATCGATATTCATCAAAGATACCCACACCTCCAGGTTGGTGGCAAAGCACGAAGCATCAGAGACTATACATGTGCAACTAACAGTGGGTAAAACTGCCTTCCAGTTTATATCCTGCTACAGAACACCCTCCCAAACCCAGGAACCCCACTCGGCCTTCCTGAGAACACTGGAAAATATGAAGGTCTCTCCAAACACCATTATATTGGGCGATTTCAACTACCCAGACATAGACTGGGAGCATTACTCTAGCTCCAACACCCTAGCCCAAAGGTTCCTAGAATTTATAAACTCAAATGCTATGGAACTACTTGTTACCACTCCCACAAGAGGGGAAAACATACTGGACCTGATCATCACCAACATGGGGACTCTATGCTCCAGACCAGAAGTGTATCCCTCACTGGTAAGATCAGACCATAAACTAATCTCACTGGATATTCACATCCCGATCCCACCCCCTGCTCAGAAAACCACAGTGAAAAACTTCTCTAAAGCAAATTTCACACTCCTCAAAACTGAGGTGGAATCCTTCAAAGCCCCCGGGCCTGTGGAAAATACGGCCCAGACGGCAGAATCCTTTATAAACGCATTCTATGAACACCTTCAGGAATGCATGGATCATGCAATCCCAAATAAAACCAAGACCCAATCCTCCAAAGGCAGACGTCCTGTCTGGTGGACCCCAGCCATAAACAAACTATACAATAGAAGGAGGAAGCTACTAAATGATAGAGCAAAATCCCAAAAAGGGATGGCATCACTGATCAGTATTAGCAAAAAACTACGGGCACTCATAAAATTGTCTAAGGCCAGCTTCGAGAGAAAAATTGCACAGGACACTAAGGATAATCACAAGGCTTTCTTTAGTTATGTTAGGAACCTGGGTGGTAATTCCCATATATGCTCAGAATTAGTCCAGAATGACAAAAAATACACTGAACCCATAGACATTGCCAACATCCTAGCTGACAGGTTCAGCGCAAACTTCTCCCCCCCTCCCCACCCAAAGGGCAAATATCTATCCCAGCAGAGTGCTGCCCCCCTGACATCTCAGATGCTCAGGTAAGAGCCGCCCTCTCCAAAGCAAAAAACACAGCATTAATGGGACCAGATGGTGTCCCGGGCTGCGTCCTACATGAAATCCAAGAAGAGCTAAACCCAAACATAAAACTTCTGTTCAATCTCAGCCTTAGTACAGGATATGTGCCCAAAGAGTGGCGTACAGCAACAGTGGTCCCTCTCCATAAAGGTGGTGTCTCAACGGATCCTGGAAACTATCGCCCCATAAGCCTGACTAGCTTCGTCTGCAAAGCTATGGAAAGGATCATCATGGACCTCATAAATAAAGATATTGGGGACCTAAAGACACTGGATCCTACACAGTTCAGCTTTGTTAAGGGCAGATCCTGCCTCTTAAACCTGGTTTATTTCTTTGAAACAGTCACCAAGGCCATTGACGAGGGGAAGGTGGTCCACACAGCCTACCTGGACCTCGCAAAAGCCTTTGATACAATACCTCACTCGGGCATTATAGATAAGCTCACCAGCTTAAATATAAACCCCTATGTCACTAGATGGATTGCAAACTGGCTCAAGGACAGAACCCACATGGTTAGAATTGCTGGAGCCATGTCAGACTCCAAACCAGTTACAAGTGGTGTCCCACAAGGCTCAGTCCTGGGACCTCTCTTGTTCGGTATATATTTCTCGGAGGTACAGGCCAACACGGAAGGACTGTGGCTGACCAAGTTCGCAGATGACTGCAAACTGGGCGCCATAATCGACTCTCCAGCCAACACAAGCATCCTCCAAAAGGGCCTCATAGAAACAGACAACTGGTGCCAGAGCCATGGCCTCAAGCTAAATGCCAAAAGTGTATAGTCATCCCCTTTGGCAAAAACAAAGTGCCCACAAATTACCACATAGGTGGTAATCCATTAAGTACAGAAGAAGTAATTAGGGACCTGAGGACCCAAGTTGATAGCAATCTCTCATTTGACAACCACGTGGCCAAAGTGGTTAGAAAAACATTTTATATAGCCCACCTAATCATGAAGGGATTCACATCTAGATCAGGGGAGGTCATCCTGCCTCTTTACTCATCCCTCATCAGGCCCATAATTGAGTACAATGCCTCTTTTGGGATGTACCTTACCAGACACCTGCAGCAACTGGAAAGACCCCAAAAGTACCTCACCAAGAGGATCAAAGGGCTCAAACAGATGCCATATGCTGCCCGGTTAAAGAAACTCCAGCTCTACTCAGTGGCATACCGCCTGTTCAGAGGCGATCTGTGCCTGACGTATAAAGCCATGTCCAACCCGGAATTAATGGACATGCTGCACCTCAGAAAATCCAAATCCCATCGAGCTACGCACTCGAGAGACTTGAACCTCAGCACTGAAATAAATAGGACATGCTGGAGGGACAGATTCATAACCCAGAGGCTCCCTTCACTCTGGAATAAAATCCCAGTCCAGGTTAGGCAGAGTCCCTCATTGACTCTCTTCAAGAGGAATCTTGATGAGTGGATGAGAGATCGTAGGTTTATCCCGGGTATCACTTCTGTGTCACTGTTAGACAGAGGCACAGTATACTAACCTCGAAAAAGGGCATCGCAAAATAAATTTAAAATGGGTGGCGAAAGCCAAACACATTCTGGCTAGGCTTATAAATGCCCTAGGGCAGATATCCTAGTATGAACCTATGAACCTATAATATCAATTTTTGTTGTGAGTTGTTAGAGACACTCTTACACAACAATTTTTTTTTTGTTTGATGGACAATTCTACAAGCAAATTAGAGGTGTTGCCATGGGTTCCCCGGCAGCACCTTCTTTTGCTAATATAGTTATGGGATGGTGGGAACATTTGGTTTTGGACCCACTAAGAAATGAATTTAATGTCATTTATTATAAAAGATTCATTGATGATTTGGTGTTTATTTTAATGGGTGATCATTATCTTGTGGAGTCCTTTGTATCAAAAATTAATGAAAAGTCCGATTTTCTTAAATTTGTGTTAGGTGACATAGGGTTTAAGGTCAATTATTTGGATGTTCATTTGTTTTGGAGTGAAACAGATCACCATTTCATCAGTAAAATTCATAGAAAAGAGACTTTCATGAACAGCTATTTGCACTATTCTAGCCAACATCCCACATTTATTAAAAAGAATGTGGTGGTACAGCGGTAGCACTGTTGCCTCACAGCAAGAGGTTCTCCTGTTCGATTCTCGGCTGGAGTGCCTTCTGTGTGTAGTCTGCATGTCCTCCCCGTGGTTGAAGGGCCACCGAAAGACATGCATGAATGGGCGTGGCTTCGCTGAAGGTTGTGCATCGGTCTGGCACCTCGGCACCATAAAAAAAAAACAACTACCAATCATTAGCGGACCGGAGTTCCGCTGTGGCGACCCCTAACCGGGAAAAGCTGAAAAGACAAACAAACCAAAAGGGCAATTCATTAGCGCTAGCCGTATGATCAATGAAGATATTTTGCTAGCTGAGGAATTTCAATTTATTATTGAACTTTTCAGCCACAGGGGCTATGAGTCAAATTATTTAAATGAACTAGCTAAATATGTGTGGGATAGAAGAGAGAGTCATTATCCCATTTTGAAGAAAGGTACAAGTGAAGATGGTAGCAATACAAAT